>NC_074687.1:47626494-47866088 GCF_029448725.1 Salvelinus fontinalis
CAGTCCAGCACACACCCTCATGAATAATGTAATATTCTCTCATCAATAGACCAGAAAGGAGAGCTCTCAAAATGTCTTATCACCCCATTTCTCAGATTCAAATTTTTTCCTCCTCAAATTTTCAGTTCTCCATAAAAAAGATAGTATTTTTCACCAGCTGTGAACATATCTGTCATGAATACCAGTCCTTTAATGTTATTCCCCATCCTCCTGCTGCACTGTAAACAGCTGTCAACAGTATTCCTGATTTACTTGTCAAGCGTTTGGAGGGGGGGTGGGTCATCTTGCATGTGGCACTGGCACCCCAGGAACGGGTGGGGTTCACAGGAGACAATAAAACCTTGGCTTCCCAGGCTCAGGGGATTCTAGATGGTAACTTACCCCGCTTCCTTAAAATGGGACGAAAACTAAGAGTGGAACAGTGTGTGTGTGTGTGTGTGTGTGTGTGTGTGTGTGTGTGTGTGTGTGTGTGTGTGTGTGTGTGTGTGTGTGTGTGTGTGTGTGTGTGTGTGTGTGTGTGTGTGTGTGTGTGTGTGTGTGTGTGTGTGTGTGTGTGTGTGTGTGTGTGTGTATGTGTGTGTGTGTGTGTGTGTGTTCATGTGCACTAGAGAGCTGCTTCCGAGTCATGTTTATATTCATGTATTACCTTGCATCGCGAAGATGAATCCATACAAATATGCATGAACTTGACCGTTAAAGGAGACGAAAATCGAACGGACAAATTTGAGAAAGAATTATATGTATGAGAAACACGTGCACGCGAATGCACACACACACGTTAAAAGTAGACCAGTCTTTAAACGTATCGGTAATAAAATAAAATCTATTTGCCATATATTTTTCAACTGTGCTGTTTCACAAAAGTTCTGAACCTATGTACATTTTACGGACACAGTATATTTTACATTAGTTATCTTGTTATTTTTGGTCCCACCCTTCAGCCTCACTCAACCCATCCCATCTATCATTGAACACCACCCAGTTTTGATTTCTATTTGCCATATTTTTCTCAACCGTGCTGTTATGTTTCACAAAAGTTCTGAACCTTTCTATTCTCATAGTTTGTAAAGATTGTAAATTAAAGATAAGACTAAGACTAAGAGTATTATTATATTATTGAGCAATTGACTATGACTTTTCAAATCACCCAGCAGTGCTATCTGCAGAGTTAGCTCCAGGTAAATGTTGACATTTTTCAGCCATTCCTGAACCTGCGACCAAAAACAAGTTACATATGGACACTACCAAAAAATATGATCTAATGATTCTGTCTCTTCGCCGCATTGACTCTACTTATTTCCTTAATACTATTAGACTGTTAACCATGATAAAAGAAAATAACCTCCTAACTCTTAATTTCTCTCCTTTTGTCTCTCTCAGCATTCAAATCTCCATATCCATCTTTCCTTCTCTGTTCCACTATCTTTTTCTTTATCAACCTCTTTATTCCTCTCTCTCCCTCACTCGCACTTTATATAATTGAACAAAGTACACACCGGTCAACAACGGACAGTACTAGACTGCTTATTTTCATCTTTAGCTAAAAACCAACAATGTTTTCTCGCTCTACCCCATCAACCATACCCCCCAAACCCCATTCTCTCTCTCTCTCTGTCACACATCATTATTGTCCACTCTAATCGGTTCTAAATGATGAGTTGTACGGGCGGCCACATTACCCGTCATTAGAGAACACTCCAACAACACTGTTCTGTTATCCTCCGGTAATCGAGGGTGTCAGGCAGTGACGCACCTCACAGAACGACAACCATAAATGCGCCAGCAATTAACGTCCAAACAAGTGGTGTGCTTACATGACACCTCAGTCACAGATAGCAGTAATGGAAAACACACTTTGAAAATAGAGCTTTTCCATCAATGACGTAATAGATTGTTGGACATAATATACTGGCATACCTCTGAAGTAGCACTGCTATTTTCTTTGCTGGTGTACTGTATATTTTACTGTACTACGCGACGTATGGTCACGTATGCCTATGTGTGTCTGTCATGTTACGCCTATAAGAGCGACTCTATAATTATCTCATATCTATCTTTTGACCTGACAATATTGTAGAAATGTATATTAATAGCTCATAAGTACTTTGCTATAAAATTGTTGGAATTCACGATTGAATGAATTTCTCTATTCTTATTGTACAATTTCATGAAATAACCATCAGATAAGCACATCGACGAAGAGACACAGAACAACAATCAAACCAGAACAATATCCATTCCATCTCATCAGCATCACTTTGGGCATCTGCAGCCCAGCTCCATCTATGGTGGACTGGACATTGACATGTGTCAGGTGCCGACTGACTCCCTGTCGATGCGCTCACTGACCAGAAAGGTCTCCCACTATCAGGGGACCACTGCAAAAAACTTAGCGCTCAAAGTCAATCAAATTAGCTCCTTCCAGGCCACTAACTTATGAACCCGAGGGGCAGCAGCCGGAACTACCACCCAACGGTTATGTCTGGGGGGGGTGATCTAGGAGGGCACCCTATGGGGAAGAAAGAGGCTAGCAGAGCCTATAGCATTGATGAACTTGGAGTAAATTATAGCAGCACTGTTGAATAGTCTTTGAATCAAGAAAAGCACAACTATGGGAGTTTGTCAAGAGAAGAGTCAAAATGATTTTACTTTCAGTGGAAAACAACTATGACTTTTGAATGAAATGTTATTATCCAACTTGGGGCTGCTGCTGTTTTGCATGTGAAACAGGCACAATCAGACATTGGCTGTTCCCCCCGTTGTGTTTCTGCAGTCTCTGCAGGTGAGTGAATTCCTCGGGGGAGAACCAGACAATGGAAATCATATTTAGATCAGAGTAGTTACTTATTGCATATGATTCTGCATTACAGGGAATGCTGCAGGAGGTGAATCCTTGTCCCGCTCCGTGTGTCTTATTGTAAGAACCTGTGGAGGACAGACACCTTGTCTGTTTTGATGTGTTTCCAGCCTCTTTAAGATATCAGGTGGCAACACACATTGATGTCACATCAAATTGAACAAGATTCTCAAAGTGAAGGGAACTATTGCTCTGCAAAGATTTTCTTCCGTCTTCTGTTTGAGAAGAGGACTAATGCCAGAGGTTGTCTGTAAAACATATCATCAAATCAATAAACAGATTTTTCTTGAATAAATAAGCAGGAGACAGAGGGTTGGAGGGTTTTTGAGGGGGGTGGGAGGGGGCGGGTGGTAGAGTGTCATATCTCCCGTCACTGAGTGTCAAGACTAATAAATCTATTTGAATGCGAGCAGTAAGTTTTGTTTCCTTATCATTGTTGAAATGAACGTGGCTGATGACAGGGGAGGAGAACACACTGTTCAGGCGAGTCCAAACGGTACAGTAGTTTTTTCTAAAAGCTGACCAAAAATGTTCAGAGGGGGGAGATCAGCAAAGCACAGTAGTGAAGGATTGATTGCCAGTTAGCAGAAGAAAAATATATATATACGGTCTCCTCACACTTGACTGCCCCCCCCCCCCCCCCCTACTAGCACTGACTTTGCTGATACCTACTTTATGATGAAAAATGTACTTACTATGACTGAGATGTGTAGATCTCTAGCTATCTTAAGATGAATGTATGTCGCTCTGGATAAGAGTGTCTGCTAAATGACTAAAATGTAAATGTAAATATAAAATAACATGTTCATAAGATTGTCATTACATCTCACAGGTTGCCATTGCAAGCGCCAAATGTTTGTCTAACCTGAATGAGGTATTTTTTGCGGTCTTGCCAAACAGCAAACAAGTCCGATTTGATCATTAGTTCATATCTCTATTGTTCATTTGCCAACTCTCTGTATTTTTTATCTGTTTCTTCCTTATACTGATTGAAATGCAAAGTGACATTTGGGAAGTAGCAACCAAATTTGTATTTGTAAAAATAGACAACAAAATAATTCCTAACAATACAAATGTAAAAAATTTACAAAACCCTCCCCTGAATGTTTTATAACAGAGTGAAGACGACAAAATCAAAATGGCCAACACCATGGGTAGGTCTGTTTCACAACCTCCCTGGGTCCCTATAAAACACATAGCAACCAGAGACCATATTCACCGCACTGTTCCCTGTTCCTGGGGGCACAATGCTGCGCTCTTTGAAGATCAAAGACACTGAGGTGGAACACCATGTTTAGAGGTGCTGGAAAATGTGTGTGTGTGTGTGTGTGTGTGTGTGTGTGTGTGTGTGTGTGTGTGTGTGTGTGTGTGTGTGTGTGTGTGTGTGTGTGTGTGTGTGTGTGTGTGTGTGTGTGTGTGTGTGTGTGTGTGTGTGTGTGTGTGTGTGTGTGTGATGAAGGGGTAGCATAGTGCGGGAGATAAATGAGATAAACCCCTACCATTTTGTCTCAGGGCTATTGGCCTTCACTATGAGCTCTAACTCAGACTACAACAAAAAAAATCTTACTATCTTCACCTAACAGCTATGCTTTAATACCTTGTGGTATTTAAGGAATACAAAAATCTCAATCTTTCTATAAGTGTATCGCTCTTGAATTACCGTTGTTTAGCATCCAATCAATGAATAACAAAGGCGTTTGGTTAAACATTTCTGCAACCTTTCCCTTCGATTATTCCTGATCTGTTGACAGATGAACAGTATACTCTTTGATTCCCCACCTGCTCATGTCCAGAAGGGGCCTGGCTGCCCGTCAGAAAATACCTAATATTCAGAGCATATTTGCCATCATGACAATGAAGCATAATTGGCAAGGTGTTGTGTTGGGAGTCGTAATGAGCACCATACCACAAACGAGTCAGCGGGTGGAAAAACGCAGAGTTTTGCGAGCGGGATTAGTCAGAATTCTACTTCTGGCACTTCGCTAGAGGACCCACAACAAAAAGCCCACCTCAATCCACCTCGAATGTGCCATTTTACTCTGCGTCTCTCCCACTTTGTATTTCTCTCCCTCCACGAGAGGACAGCCATGCCAGGCCTTTATGCATGAAAGGTAGAGTGTTTGGCTTTTGAGGCTATTTGTGCGATTGACTCTGTCATGTTTGTGTCCGGTGGGAGGCGCTTGCGCCAGTTTCCTTGCAGGAGTAGGGGGTTTTGTTTGTTTCTGCATCATGCCAGGAGAAGTGACAGCCATTCCGGTTCTTTCACAGAAACACATTCATCTGTGTGAGAAAGGCAGCCGCTGAGCCAAGATGAAAGGACACAGGGGCTGAGTTACACAGGAAGGCAGACTGTACATATACTTCCATATAAACACTACACAAGCCATGTCAAAGGGACAGAGGGAGAGGGAGAGGGAGAGGGAGAGGGAGAGGGAGAGGGAGAGGGAGAGGGAGAGGGAGAGAGCGAGAGCGAGAGCGAGAGAGCGAGAGTCCCCAACCAAGGAGGGCCTACAGCGGCATCTACAACTTCTGCACAGATTCTGTCAGACCTGACCGCTGGCAATACATCTCAGTAAGACAAAAAATAATGTTGTTCCAAATAAGGTCTAGTTGCCAGCACCACAAATATTGACCGATCTGAGAAACAAGGCAAGGGCCTTCTATGCCAACAAAAGGAACATAAATTTTGACATACCAATTAGGACATGGCAAAAAATACTTGAATCAGCTATAGAACCCATTGCCCTTTATGGTTGTGAGGTCTGGGGTCTGCTCACCAACCAAGAATTCACAAAATGGGACAAACACCAAATGTAAACTCTGCATGCAGAATTTTGCAAAAATATCCCCAGTGTGCAATGTAAAACAGCAAATAATGCATGCAAAACAGAGCAGAATTAGGCCGATACCCGCTAATTATCAAAATCCAGGAAAGAGCCTTTATATTCTACAACCACCTAAAAGGAAGCGATTCCCTAACCTTACAAAATAAAGACATCACCTACAGAGAGATGAACCTGGAGGAGAGTCCCCTAAGCAAGCTGGTCCTGGGGCTCTGTTCACAAACACAAACAGACCCCACACCGAGCCCCAGGTTAGCAACACAATTAGACCCAACCAAATCATGAGAAATTACTTTTTATTGTCACATGCACCGAATACAACAATTGTAGACCTTACCGCGAAATGCTTACTTTACAAGCCCTTAACAAACAATGCTGTTCAAGAAAGAGTCAAGAAAATATTTATTAAATAAACTAAAGTAAAAACAGCTAAATTCAAATAAAAAGTAATAGAATAAAAATAATGAGGCTATATACAGGGGTTACCGTTACCGAGTGAATGTGCGGGGGGTACAGGTTAGTCAAGTTATATTGTACATGTAGGTAGGGGTAAAGTGACTATGCCTAGATAATAAACAGCGAGAAGCAGCAGCGTAAAAACAAAGGGGGGGGGGGGGGGGGGGTGTCAATGTAAATAGTCAAGTGGCCATTTGATTAATTGTTCTGCAGTCTTATGGCTTGGGGGTGGAAGCTGTTAAGGAGCCTTTTGGACCTAGACTTGTCACTCCGGTACCGCTTGCCGTGCGGTAGCAAAGAGAAAAGTCTATGACTTGGATGACTGGAGTTTTTGACAATTTTTTGGGCATTCCTAGGGTCTGTTTTTCTCCACTTCTTGTCTGACTGACGTGCCCAAAGTAAACTGCATGTTACTCAGAACCAGAAGCCAGGATATGCATATAATTGGATAGAAAACACTTTGACGTTTGTAGAAATGTCCAAATAATGTAAGAGACTATAACACAATTGATATGGTAGGAGTAAATCCAGAGAAAAACCAAACTGAATTTTTTTTTTTTTTGAGAGCCCATGCTCTTTCAATGGAAAACTATGAGTCCTATGCAATTCCAGCTCCCAGATTGCAATTCCCATGGCTTCCACTAGATGTCAACAGTCTTTGTTCAAGGTTTCAGGCTTGTTTCTGCCCAAACGAGGAAGAACTTTGAGTTTTGGTACTGGGAGTCAGAGTTGTAAATCAGTATGTGAGAGCGCGACGAAGAGGACGCGCACTTGCTAATTTTACTGTCTATTGAACATACTTCTTTCCGAATTAAATTTTATAGTTTAATTACATTTTAGGGGACCTGAGGATTACATAGAAACGTATTTTGACATGTTTAACAAAGTTTAGCGTTAGCTTTTTTGAATCCTTTCTCTGCATGCTGAAAGAGTAGATTTCTCAAATCGATGGCGCCAACCCTCACAGACATTTTTGGATATAAAGAAGGATTTTATCTAACAAACGACCATGCATGTTGTAGCTGGGACCCTTGGGATTGCAAATCAGATTAAGATTTTCAAAAGTAAGTGAACATTTAATCGTTATTTGTGATTTTACGAAGTCTGTTCTGGTTTAAAAATATTTTGGTGTGGTGCGCCGTCCTCAAACAATTGCATGGCATGCTTTCGCTGTAAAGCCTATTGTAAATCATACAATGCAGTTAGATTAACAAGAATTTAAGCTTTTAACCGATATAAGATACTTGTATGTACAGTTGATGTCGGAAGTTTACATACACCTCAGCCAAATACATTTAAACTCCGTTTTTCACAATTCCTGACATTTAATCGAAGTAAAAATTCCCTGTCTCAGGTCAATTAGGATCACCACTTTATTTTAAGAATATAAAATCTCAGAATAATAGTAGAGAGAATTATTTATTTCAGCTTTTATTTCTTTCATCACATTCTCCAGTGGGCCAGAAGTGTACATACACTCAATTTGTATTTGGTAGCATTGCATTTAAATTGTTTAACTTGGGTCAAACGTTTCGGGTTGCCTCCCACAAGCTCCCCACAATAAGTTGGGTGAATTTTGGACCATTCCTCCTGACAGAGCTGGTGTAAATGAGTCAGGTTTGTAGGCCTCCTTGCTCGCACAAGCTTTTTCAGTTCTGCCCACACATTTTCTGTAGGATTGAGGTCAGGGCTTTGTGACGGCCACTCCAATACCTTGACTTTGTTGTCCTTAAGCCATTTTGCTACAACTTTGGAAGTACGCTTGGGGTCATTGTCCATTTGGAAGACACATTTGCGACCTAGCTAAAACTTCCTGACTGATGTCTTGAGATGTTGCTTCAATATATCCACATGATTTTCCTCCCTCATGAGCTATCTATTTTGTGAAGTGCATTCCCTCCTGCAGCAAAGCACCCCCACAACATGATGCTGCCACCGCCGTCCTTCACGGGTGGGATGGTGTTCTTCGGCTTGCAAGCCTCCCCCTTTTTCCTCCAAACATAACGATGGTCATTACGGCAAAGCAGTTCAATTTTTGTTACATCAGACCAGAGGACATTTCTCCAAAAAGTACAATCTTTGTCCCCATGTGCAGTTGCAAACCGTAGTCTGGCTTTTTTATGGCGGTTTTGGAGCAGTGGCTTCTTCCTTGCTGAGCGAGCTTTCAGGTTATGTCGACATAAGACTCGTTTTACAGTGGACATAGATACTTTTGTACCTGTTCCTCCAGCATCTTCACAAGGTCCTTTGCTGTTGTTCTGGGATTGATTTGCAGTTCTCTCAGCAAAGTACGTTCATCTCTAGGAGACAGAACGCGTCTCCTTCCTGAGCAGTATGACGACTGCGTGGTCCCATGAAGTTTATACTTGCGTACCATTGTTTGTTCAGATGAACGTGGTACCTTCAGGTGTTTGTAAATTGCTCCCAAGGATGAACCAGACTTGTCTAGGTCTACAATTTTTTTCTGAGGTCTTGGCTGATTACTTTTGATTTTGCCATGATGTCAAGCAGAGGCACTGAGTTTGAAGGTAGGCCTTGAAATACATCCACAGGTACACCTCCAATTGACTCGTATGATGTCAATTAGCCTATCAGAAGCTTCTAAAGCCATGACATCATTTTCTGGAATTTTCCAAGCTGATAAAAGGCACAGTCAACTTAGTGTATGTAAAGTTCTGATCCACTGGAATGGTGATGCAGTGAATTGGAGTGGGTCTAGGGTTTCTGGGAGGATGGTGTTGATGTGAGCCATGACCAGCCATTCAAAGCACTTCATGGCTACTGATGTGAGTGCTATGGGCCGGTAATCATTTAGGCAGGTTACATATGCTTCCTTGGGCACAGCGACTATGGTGGTCTGCTTGGAACATGTAGGTATTACAGACTCGGTCAGGGAGAGGTTAAAAATGTCAGTAAAGACACTTGCCAGTTGGTTCATGCATGCTTTGAGTACACGTCCTGGTAATCCGTCTGGCCCCGCGGTTTTGTGAATGTTGACCTATTTAAAGGTCTTGCTCACATCGGCTACTGAGAGCGTGATCACACAGTCGTCCGGAACGGCTGGTGCTCTCATGCATATTTCAGTGTTGCTTGTCTCGAAGCAAGCATAAAAGGCATTTAACTCGTCTGGTAGTCTAACGTCACTGGGCAGCTCGCGGCTGGGTGCCCCTTGCCAATATAAACATGCCAATGTTTCCCATGCCAATAAAGCCCTTAAATAGAAATTGAATTGAGAGAGACCAGACAAGCATTTGTGTATTGTACATATGGTGTCAGGGTACCCTTAATCATGGTAATACAATAAATTGCCCATAGTCAATCACAACAGCTCATGGCAACTGATCCCATTGAAAATAGCATTCTAACTGCAATTATAAACCACGTGGTTCGAACCCTGAATGCTGATTGACTGAAAGCTGTGATATATCAGACTGTATACCACGGGTATGACAAAACAATTATTTTTACTGCTCTGATTACATTGGTTACCAGTTTATAATAGCAAAATGGCACCTCTGGGGTTTGTGGTATATGACCAACATACCACGGTTCAGGGCTGTGTCCAGGCTCTCCACGTTGAGTCGTACGTAAGAACAATCGATATACCCCACCCCCTTGGGCATTATTGCAATTGCCTTTGAACGGGTATGGTAGTAGGTGCCAGGCGCACCGGTTTGTGTCAAGAACTGCAACTCTGCTGGGTTTTTCATACTCAACAGTTTCCTGTGTCTATCAAGAATGGTCCACCTCCCAAATGACATCCAGCCAACTTGACCCCAACTGGCCCAAGCATTGGGGTCAATATGGGCCAGCATCCCTGTGGAACATTTTCGACACCTATATAGAGTCCATGCCCTGGTGAATTGAGGTTGTTCTGAGGCCAAAGGGGGGGGGGACTTAATATTAGGAAGGTGTTAATAAACTTAAAATAAAAGTTAATCAAATGAACTGTGTTCAAATTAATAAATTATTCAACACTGTAAAATGTATTCCAGCAATGAAATGCCATAATTGCCTTTGTGCCCATCAAACAATGTAGGTCTACTGCTGATTATATTAAGTGGAAATTGACTCCTGACACATGTGTCAAGAAGCTATCTCTCTCCATATTACATGCTGAATGTGTCATGGTAATCCGTGAAGTGTAAGGGAATTATAAAGGTAGGCCATATCATTACTGTCATTACCCGAGTACAAATCAAATCAGGCGCCCTCCAGGTTTTGGACCTTGTTCTTTTGATAGTGTTGAATGCAGTTAGGCCTTCATTAATATTGATAGTACTCAAACCATTTTATTGTCCATTTCAAATGTGGATGTTTTACATCTAAGGTATGCTACTGTTTCATCTGCACAAGATTTCAAGGACACTTTACTAACAACCGATGGACAAGCTTGTTTTTTTATCACTTCCAAAACTACCTTGCACAAGATGTATGTAATATATAATCATGTGGACTATATGAAGTGTTTTTGTTCTCTCCATCTTACTGAGCATGAACACAGACGTGCATAAGATTAAAAAAACATATATTTTAAGAGGTGTTGCCTCGCAAAATAGCCTACCATGTGATGTCCTTGCTCACCTTGGAGACCTGTCCACCAATCGACAAGCAACCCAACCCCTGACGTTGACTTGAGGATGACTTGGATGATTGCCTTCTCTTCTGGTGCGCTGGCTCAGAAAACACACGGGCTATTCTGCACTTGCTAATAAACATGAAAAACTAAAATATTAAATACGTAATAATCATTACAGTATATTAACTCATTGTACGACTTCTGAATTGAGAACGATATTTCCTAACACCTCAATTTTGTAAATTATGCATTATTATGTGACAATTTATTTAACAATTCAATTAATTATTTTTGCATTTAAATGGGTGACAAAAACAGTATTGACGTTGATATATTTGACAACGTCACACATTTGAAAATGCCTCAAGCATCACATGTTTTTCTTTTTACCTTTATTTATACAGTTAAGATCAAATTCTTATTTACAATGAGCCTACACCTGCCAGTCCCCGACGACGCTGGGCCAATTTTGCGACGACGCTGGAATTCCCAAACCAGGCCGGTTGTGATACAGCCTGGATTCGAACCAGGGTGTCTGTAGTGATCCCTCTAGAACTGAGATATGCAGTGCCTTAGACCGCTGCGCCACTCGGGATCATATGATGCTGACCAAAAGCAAACATCCTGTCGTGCATGTATTTGGCTAACTGGTAAAAGACTATATTAGGCAAACTATGACTCATATAAGTGAGGGAAAAAAATATATTGCCTATACCTAGGAGGGAAAATACTGTGTTATAGCCTAGCAACAAGGCCTATTGTGGTGCTAGCATATAGGCCTATTCTACTAGGGTGTCGAAGGTGATCTGATGGCTGGGCATATACGGGTCTATTTACAATGTGGATTCAAAAGATGCTCGCTTTAAAAACAATTTCAACCATAGGAATACTTTTTTTTGTCAGTTATTAAATGTTGTATTCATACGGTTTGATATCTAAATGTTTCTATAAACGAATTGACATTCGAATTAAGAATAAAAGCGGAGATGAAGCCAATAATACCTTTGAGGCGTCCTAAAATAAATCCACATAATGGTGAAGAAAGCAAGATCTGATGTTTTTACATTAGTTTTACCCGAACAATTATAGTACCTGGGTTACCTAAATAGCCTACTTTAAAAAAGACACTGCCGATAACGAACAAATTGTCAAATGCAACAGGATTTACAGGTAAAACAGCCCAGGATATATCTTTATCACAAAACATAATGCCGTAAAATATGCCTACTTTTCCACATTGTTTGTTGTTATTATTAGAATCAACGCAAGGTTATAGGCATATGTACATTTTTGACAAAATGGTTAATGAACTTGAACAAGGTACTCCATTTGTTTTCTGTCGCACTGCTTAGCTTTGTCTTGGCCAGGTCGCATTTGTAAATGAGAACTTGTTCTCAACTGGCCTTTCTGGTTAAATAAAGGTTGAATATAATTACATTTAAAAAAAGGCCTGTGGGTATTTCGTTTGATCCACTAATCTCAGCATTCATTGTTGATGGTTATGCATATCTATGGGTTTATAAGTATATAGGCCTGAGTTCACAAACAAATAGGACATCTAATTCAATCCAAAAACCAACTGAATGTACGATTTTAGTAGGCTAGGACAATGCAAATACGGTTTAAAAATATGAATGTGCCTATTGAAATGTTGGTAGCTCCTGTGGATAGTGTGAAAATATGACTGACGTTTCTTTGGTTTGATGCCTGTCTAACAGTACACGCGTTACTCATGTAGCCTATTTGAGCTAAATGAAATGTAAATCAAATATATGTTTGCACAAGATATATTGAAGGGGAAAGAAATGTTGCGATGAGTGTGAGTTTCAGTGTGCGAGAGAGAGAAAGAGGGCGAGAGAGAGAAAGAGAGAGAGAAAGAGGGCGAGAGAGAGAAAGAGGGCGAGAGAGAGAGCGAGAGAGAGGCCATTGCATGTGTCCGGCTGAAAATACAATCGGTTAGAAAATTACGTCTGCAATTAATCGAATCTTTGTGTATGGTTTCAAATTTCCCGATAATTACCATTTCTTTACATTTTCTATGTCAATGGTAATTTGAGGCCTATGGAAAGTAGGCCAATTGAAATAGGAATGACTAAATCGTAGCATTGGACATGTGATAACAGTTTCCTTCAATATGATGAATACAATTATTTCGGTAAAAAAAAAAGCAGGTACTACTAAGTCTGTAAGTACCAAGGCTGTGATTAACAGCTAATTAAGTTCATTAGTGCTATGTAAAGCGATTCATTAAATGCTAATCTCTATAACACAATGAGCGTTTACTGAGCAATGTCCCAGAATACATTTTCATCATGAACCTAATGCCATTCCACAAAGTCATGTTGTGTGTGTTTTTACTTAAATTGGCATTCTGCTCCTCCCATCCTTCTTGACTGTACCTGGAGCAGAGGCATGAGCAAATGCATAAACCTATTACTTAAAGCGGTGATCCACTATATGGCTAGTCTCGCTAGCTTCGCCCTCATGTCGGTGCAAGCAAGCAGGCTAGGTAGTGCTAGGTATCAACAGCCAATCCTATAGGACCAAGAAACTATAGTGAGCTTCGATTGGTACATGACAAAAGTTCAGCTTTCTCCAACTTTGGTCCCGCCCGGTTCACGCTCCCTCGCCCATGCTTGCATCGTCCAATGGCCCCCAGCCCACTTCTCTTCCCTTCGTTGAAAATGAATGGGGTTCCGTTGTTTCATCGCGCCCAACATGCTAGATGGATTTCTGCCATTGCAACAAACACCCTCCTACCTCCTCCATGCACACACACACACACACACACACACACACACACACACACATACACACACACACACACACACACACACACACACACACACACACACACACACACACACACGCACGCACACACACACACACACACACACACACACACACACACACACACACACACACACACACACACACACACACACTCGCTCTCTCTCGCCCACCCACCCACCCTTTCTCTCTCTCTCTCTCTCTCTCTCACTCTCACTCTCTCTCTCTCTCTCTCTCTCACTCACTCACTCACTCACTCACTCACTCACTCACTCTTTCACTCACTCTCACACACGTATATATATATATATGTATATATATATATATACATTAATACACAACCTTCGTTTCAATCAATAGATTTATATCGACTTCAGCTGCTCTCAATGTTCTATCAATGGTGTATTTTCATTTTGAGAAATGGTGTTATATATATTTGTATATGTATACTTTATGTAAAGTCCTGAAGACGTTTACTCTAAACTCTGAATAAACTTGTTTATTGAATGTTGAAATCGTGTTAAAAATGCATCATTAGCCTATACACCTCATACGAATGACTGATTAGCCTAGAGCAAGGGCAAGTGACGCCAAAACGAAATCAAAACATGCACCGCTGCTCATCGACTCGGTACTGGTACCCCGTATATTTAGCCAAGTTATCGTTAATCGTTGTGTATTTATTTATCGTGTTATTATTTTTCCAATATTTATATATTTTTCTCTCTGCATTGTTTGGAGGGGCCCGTAAGTAGTCTAAGCATTTCACTGTTAGCATACACCTGTTGTTTACGAAGCACATGACAAATACAATTAGATTTTGATTGATTTGATTTTCTCTATCAATATCACCCTACAGTAATTATCTTTCAAGAAAAATAGTATCCTATTTTCTCCCAGCTCATCCTTCTCCAATGTGGATCAATATCAGAGCAGCATGCGCGGAGGAGGCAGCATCGACGCGCTGCGTGGGACTGAACTTTGACCTTTTCCCGCTCAGCACAGGTCATATCATCGTCTGAGAGAGGTCACAGCACCTGCTCGGCCAGTGAGAAATGCCGCACTTCCGTCCCACGCATGAACTGGCATTAGCAGGTACAGTAGCTACTCAAAATGTATCGATGAAATAGCTTTGGTAGTCATTTTTAAAAAAAAAAACACTGTATATTGAATCAGGACATTAGTTCACTCTATGGCCTATAGCAGGGGTATTCGACTCTTACCCTACGAGGTCCGGAGCCTGCTGGTGTTCTGTTCTAACTGATCATTAAATACACACAACTGGTGTCCCAGATCTAACTGGAACTGAGTTTGAGGGGACTATAGCAAGGCTATGTAAAGACATGTCGGAGACATCTGAACACCAAACTCTGTTAAAATAAACGAGTCAACTGAGCTGGAATGGGGTCTAGGACTAGGGAGGAACATTGTTGCACTGCCGAGGTATGTAAGCGAGCTATGCAAGCAGCCTTCATTATATGTCACAGAGCATTCTAGGTACATCTATGAAAGTATAGCCTGCACTCTTAGATGAAAAGGTTCTGGATAAAACCAAAAAGGTTCTATGCGAGCTTAACGTATGTCACCCCTTAAGGTTATATGCTGAGTGTCCAAAATATTTGACCCACCTTCCTAATACTGAGTTGCACCCCCTTTTGCCCTCAGGCCAGCCTCAATTCATAAGGTAATGGACTCTACAAGGTGTTGAAAGCTTCCACAGGGATGTTGGCCCATGTTGACGCCAATACTTCTCACAGTTGTGTCAAGTTGGCTGGATGTTCTCTGGGTGGTGGAACATTCGCGATACACACCGGAAACTATTGGGTGTGCAAACCCCAGCAGCGTTGTAGTTCTTGACACACTCAAACCAGTGCGCCTGGCACATACTACCATACCCTGTTCAAAGGCACTCAAATGTGTTGTCACAACATACACAATCCATGTCTCGATTATCTCAAGGCTTACAAATCATTCTTTAACCCGTATCCACTCATTCATCTACACTAATTTGAAGTGGATTTAACAAGTGACATCAATAAGGGATAACAGCTTTCACCTGGTCAGTCTGTCATGGAAAGAGCATGTGTTCCTAATGTTTTGTACACTCAGTGTATATAGACCCGAAATTGGTTCCATTTAGAACCCTATATGGAACCAATTTGGTTCAGTGAAGAAGAACCCCTGGGGTACTGATCAAAGAACCTTACAAAATGGTTCTATATAGAACATTTAGGGGTTCCATATATGAAGCAAGCAATAGAACCCTTTATGGATCTATCCAGAACATGTTTTTTCTAAGAGCGTGGTGAATTCACATCGTCTCAGAATGAGAAGCTGCCTCAGAAGCTCGCCAACTGCATCAATACGCACTCGGTTATTCTCATGACATGGCGTTAGATTTTTGTCTTGTGGCCAACCTCTTCTCTAAGGCGTCACTATATTTAATTTTGTACGGACAAAAGCCTGTATGCCAGTATGGTCATTGGTGGGTGGGCAAAAACATCATACATGAAGTGTAATAGCTAACATCTTTGGGCTATGATGAAGGAGTGCCAAATACTGACGAAAGACAGGACACAACACTCGAAATGCGCAATGTGAACGCGCTCAGATTTCCAACGACCCCACCTCGAGGCTGCAAGCCCACTGTTGAAAAGAACATGTTGCATCCGGCTCATTTTCTAAACTATATCCATGTATTGTGTAATAACATCAAACAATGTTGTTTTTTGTCAGTAGCGGGAAATATTTTGCGTTTTCTAGTCGACGGTGGTTTTATTGAACATGAAAACTATTTGAATATTTTTTGTTTCCAGGGGTACTTTGTATGTCTAAACATCACTTGCTTAGGTCTACACACCATGTATAAAAGGGATGCAATTTGGCAATGTGTTAAACCAGAGACGTATATTAATCGCAGTTTTGATCATCCGGGCCTTCCAGATATTCTGTAACCTAGAATCCCCTCTCTCTCTGTTTTATTTACAGATGCCACTCAAATCGTCTCAAATAGCTTAGGCAACCTGTGTTGCCGAAACAATACAAAATACTCACTATTCCAGAAGACAAGAGTCTCAGTCTGAGAAAGTATTCACAAGTGGTTGAAATAGATCAATACAATTGCATTAATTATAGGGCCACACATGCTCACCTCTAGCCTAACCGTGTCTCGGCATACAGAAGGCTCGAGCCCCGCTCAGGGCCGAGTCAAGTCCAAGTTCAAGGCTGCTCTGACAGCGCAACCCCCCTGTCTTCCCTCAAGTGCCCGGGATGGGGGAAGGGATTTTCGACTGTGTTTTCGGCAGTGCAGGGGTCTCTCTACCAAACATAAAGCCTGTGACAAAACGGTTAAAAGATACTGCCGTTTAATGAAACTCAAATTGAAATTGCCAGTCATTGCCAGGTGTTAAATAAATGTTAAATAAAGCATATATATTGAATTTGGATGCATAGGCGATTCTATATGGAGGAATTATAGGTTAGCCTGCATAACATGCGGGTTGGAGTAGCCTGATTTAGATAATCTTTCTACTTTCAAGTAGACATACATTTTAGTTGAGTTTACAATTTGGCCTAACATGCATAAATAAACCTCAGCCACAATGTTTGCTTTGTGACCAGCGAGATGGTTTGGTTCTGCCTAGTCTACGCGTTAATCTTGAAACCTTTAATTTAGCCCGCCATATTGAAAATGCAAGCCACATTAGCAGGAGTTGCAGACCATACAGGTTCATAAAAAAATCAATTACAGGTCGTGACTAATTCATAAGACCTGGTGCTATAGAGCTGACGGGTTTTTAAGAGGTAAACTCCAACATTTTGGAATGATCTGAGGGCATAAAGAAACAATATCCAAAGCAATGCTTGTTTCAACACTGGAAGCAGAATATCATTTACATAGTGCAGATAACCCATATCCTCATAGCATGCATGCTCTTTCTGACCTAATGTGGGGCTTAGCCTGCTTTGAAAACAGGTCTCATATGAAAAAGCTGATCTGAAATGACCCGCCAAAGAAACAGCTTCGGGCACCAGTAGAGTGCACTGTTAAAAATGTTTTTAAATCTTTTTTTTTAATGGTAATTTACTGTTAGTCACTTACCTTTAAGTTACAGTAAAAAAAAAAGGTAAACTATGTTACACTAAATTCCAAATACATTTTGGTTTAACAGTGCATTACTGTAAAATGTTCAGTTTTTTGCCAGTAATTAACCATTAAAAACCATAACCATAAAAACAGGATTTTTTTTGACAGTGTGCCTATTCTGGGTATGAAGACATCAAGAGAGGGAAATGTTTTTTAACACTTGCAACACCTTTTTATTATATTTGTATGCAGTAAAATTCTTATCACAATAATGAAGAAAACACCTCTTTAACTTTGAACAAAAGCACATAACAAAACAACTGCCCCTGTTTAGCTCATAATTGTACATATTTATAGTAAAGAAACATTCTTTATAAATATTGTTTAATTTTGTAGTAAATACCATAATTTAATTACAAACGGATAAATATGGCAGTAGATATTTACAAAAGGAAGGATGTAGTAACAGAAAATCCAACGGCACAACGTCTATTCTTCCAGATAGCATTTCACGATGAAAAACTTGCAAAGCACAAAACATCACAAGTTAAGCCCAGCAAAACAAAAATATAAGCCAACATTCACAAGCAAAATATGGTGGACTGTTTGAGTTAAGTGTTAACTTTGGCACTCCTTCCAGTTTATAGATGTTTAGTATAGTTACAATCAATTTGCCTTAGGATCACAATATTTAACATCATAATACAACTTTTATCGTAATATGTGCACTAAAAGTCCAGTTAGAGAATTAGCTACCATTGAAGGAACATCTATACACCTAAGAACGACAAAAATCTATCACAAACAATGGGAAAGAGGGAGTGTAATAATTATTTACAAATATATTGAATGCTCCTTGAACATATTACATATTTTCTTCCGTTGGTAAGTGAGTGCTCTTCCCTGGTGGTTTTAAATCTACATATATGCTTTTGAAGCGTTCATAGTATTCATGCTCTCCTCGGTGCACGAGTTCTCGAATGTCCTGCGCTGGTTGGGGTTCTGAGCAATGGTCCTGTACTCGCTGTTCGGTTCAGTCCTAAACATACCATTCACTGAAATTAGACGATATGCTGCTGTGGCCGTTGTTGTTATTGTGGACTGCGGACGCGGGTGAAAGATTGTTGTTGCTATGGGTCTCGGTGGTGGGGGAGATTAAGCCGGGCGGTGTGGATGACTCGTAACCAGAACTGGCTGCAGGCGATGAGTCGGACGCTGGAGGGGCCGCTTCGTGGACCTGAAAAAAGTGCAGGTACTATTTGTATATGATATCATGATGGGAAATTGTGAAGTATGATTTCAAAGTGCTTCAGGAATGATGGGGAACGTAATTGTGTAGGCCTTAAATAACAGAGGAAAACCAAATCCCCGACAAAACATGTCCTAAGCACGCACAACACAGACGTAAACAAGCCTTAGGCTACGTGTTAATATCAGCTGGAAAGTGAAAGACAAAGTCCATTTACCTTCATGTGTTTTCGTAGAGAGCTGGGATGTGTGTAGGACTTGTCACACATTTTGCAAAGATATGGTTTGTCAGACGTGTGGACATGCATGTGCTTCTTTCGGTCACTGCTGTTGGCAAACCGCCTGTCACAGCCTTCAAACTCACACTGGAATGGTTTCTCTCCTGCATAAAAATAGGGATAAAACAGACACGTCAGATGCAGTTCCTCAGCAAAAGCCTACAAAACGACTATGCCTTAGGCCTAATACTATACGAGTTGCGTTCAATACCATGGCCATTCAACCACGAGTAGCGGGTTAAGTCATATAGCTAGCTATTCGTCATAGTTAGTGGCACCTATTCGGTTAAATCTCAGTTGTATCACCAACCTAATTTAAAGGGGGTTAACTTCATTTGTGGGACCGGACGTTTTGTATTTTATGCAGGAAATTGTGGGTTTTAAGAAATAGTAAAACATTTAGGCCTATGGCTATTTGTCTTGAATCACAGCAATTGAATGTAAGTAGTATGTAAAATTACTTAAGAATATTTATTTAATATCCTACCTCAAAAATGAAATGCGAAATTGCTTAAGTAGGCTCCAGAATGACTTAAATGTATATAATCAAAACGCAAACATCCCACGTGGGGCAATAGCTTCTGGTGCAGAGGGCGCGCCACTTGATTGGAAACAATAACGAATTAGCACCTGACCAATTCCATAGCTGCATCCCCCCCAGAAAATAGTAAAAATGTGAAAGGCTGGCAATGGCCCGTCTAGCACCTAGTATCAATGGATTGCGTGAGAAAAAGAAAAGGGCCATGACACGCATTCACACTCGCATGCGCCTGAAGAGTAAGCACACCAAACGGTCTCCTAAAACCAAAAAGCCAAACATTTCTCAGTGGACAAAATCAAATAACAACATCGATTTTCTGAAAAAGAGGCGAGGCATTCCGAATAGAATCCTAAAAGCTCAGTCTTGCATAAACATTAAACCGGTTGATGAGATGTATGCTACTATAGCCTATTCCGCGCAAGCAATGCACTGCGAGCCAGATTAACCTCGCCTTTTGACCCATTTTAAAGTTGACGAACCACAAAACCTCAAAAGCATATTACATAATTTTGCAAATTGCTGCGAGACATTTCATTTCTTCAAAACTGTGTAAACGCTAATTGTTTCCAGACTCGCCAGCTATGTGATTAGGGTACTTACTATTGGATAATGGAATTCACACTTTAGGCTATAGAGAATTTAAAAAATGTTGATCTAAATCTACCTCGACCATAGATGTGAATGTCTACTTTGGCAGTCTACAAATACCCCTATTGATCGAATATCGACTGGGGTATTTTGGCGACGAGAAAAGGCGCTTTTTGCAAGCTATAGGCTACAATTGGCTATGATGAAATGAAGCATGGCGCATTGGCACGGTGAATTCTAAAATGTGCAGTTTTGCGAAACGAATAAATGCGAGAGGTAAAATGCTATAAATATCGTATAATTACCTGTATGTGTACGCTTGTGAATCTTCAAATTTTCCGACCTTGCGAAGACCTTGCCACATCCAGGGAAGGGGCAAGGGAAGGGTTTCTCACCAGTGTGGACCCGAATGTGATTCACCAGTTTGTATTTCGCCTTAAACGGTTTGCTCTCGCGGGGGCACTCTTCCCAAAAGCAAATGTGGTTGCTCTGCTCCGGTCCCCCGACGTGCTCCACGGAGACGTGCGTGACCAGCTCGTGCATGGTGCTGAAAGTTTTGTTGCAACTCTTCTTGGGGTTGCTCAGCTGCTCTGGGTCGATCCATTTACAGATGAGCTCCTGTTTGATGCACTGTTGCCGCATGTAGCGAAAGAAGGCACCTGGGTGGTGTTGGTGGTGGGCTCCCATGTTCATCCCCATGTTCATATTCATGCTGCTGTATTGGTTATGGAGCTGGGCGGCCGAGTAAGGGTCGGTCCTTGGGCTGGATACCTGGTGGTACTGGTCGGAGCGCCCAAAAACCTCGCCCGGTAGTCCAAGACGCATTTGCCCATTGAGCACATTCGGGGATCCGTGGGACCCATGCTGGTCGTGGATCCCGGGGAACAGAATGTGGCCTTGGCTGTCTGTGTGGGTATGATGAAGAGACCCCGCCGCGGGGCCGAAAATAGCGTGTTGGCTGCTCGCCGGAGATGATTCTCCGAAGCCTCGGCTGCGAAAGAGAAAGTCCCTGGTGGAGTTGAACGGGGAACTCGCGTACGAGGTGACATGGGCTGCGTGAGCCCCCAACGCCACTGCGGGGTAGCCGGGCGCTTGAGAGGTGAAGGCAGAGCTCTGTCCCGGAGAAAGATCATGGTTCAGTTTAAACGCACCCATGTGTGCCGAGTCGACGAAGCTATTCTGTGCTAAACTCAAGTCTCTCTCCTGCATCTCGCTCGCCGTGTGATGCCTGGCAAACGTGCCAACTCCCAGTCCGGGGAACTGGTGACCTGCGTCCAGTAACATGGTCTCTCAAAGCGAATTTCGTTCGAATCAGCTTGTGTGTATAACAAAAAAAAGTCGAAAAAATACAATTCAATTGTCTATTCGGTTATGTAAATGACAACTTCCATGCGTGGAAACACCATATCAGGCGAAGCTCAAAGCGATGATCCACTCATAGGAAGAAAAAAAACCTATACAGCTTGTCTTACCGAACACGTCTATATTCACTGGTAGTTAACTTTTAACAACAACCCAAAAATCCCCATCAAACGAAGTAAAGAGATTCCTTTGCGTTTTTCCTCTGGAAACTGTGGACGTTGATTGCTTTTAAACACACACGAAGAATTGAATAATTATCTTAATATCTGTCCTAGCACGAAGAGAGAGCGGGGTTTGGCAGCATCTCGGATTGTTGTTCCGATTTGTCTGTTTATTTCTTTCGCTTGCCTGTGTTTATTGCGGAGGGTCCCTCTTTCTCCGTGGACTGGCACTAACTCCTCTTACGCCCCCTTTAACTGAAGCCCGGCCATTCATTCCACGCAGTCTCATTGGCCACTGCGTCTCATCAATCCCAGGTGCCCCTCCAATAGCAGGTATCGCTTTAGCGACTAATAGCTGATCGCCATTTTCCACTAATAATTGCCGCCTACTTTTTAGGAGAGGCATTTAGGGGGAAGAGAGAGAGGGAGGGAGAGAGAGAAAATAGTATCGGACATGATGCCTTAAAACCTTAATTTTATAGGTTGATGTATAACGGGTGGATTGACAATACGACATTGCACGTTGTGTGATAATGGTGTTTAAAAACCTGAGCTATAGAGTTAAAGAAATAACTGTAAGTGAACGAGCGAATGGGGTTTTGGGGTAGAAGGTGGGGTCTGCACATTTCATTAATATTAAACAGCAATAGTGAATTCAACATTAGACAGGCGGATTTCATTAGAAACGAGAGTCAATCATTTAGCCAAACCACTATTTTATATTTTGACCGTGTTTCTCTTACAAATAAATACAGTATTTATATGTGCGAAATATCGCACGTTTATGGGTAAATGCATATCACAAGCTCTGCTATAGAAAGGTGGGAATATACAGCAGAGACAGAAGCATATAGTGTAGCATATCAGAACACAACATACCATTTCATGAAATAAAACTGATTATACTGCAGACTCTAGAGCACTCCCTTAAAATTGTTGCTGATCATTTACCCCTATAAAGAAAACGGTGTACGTTCATAGCCTCTGCACCTACAGCCATCAGTGAGCTAGACTCATGTAGCCTATATCCTACGTAAATGTGTTCAAGTATTACACCACCACGCACCCGAGGTTTACATTTACCTTATTTTCATAGAGAGGTGGGTCGGTGGTTTGTCCATTTTGCTTAGATATCTTGCACAGTTTGTCAGTCTTGCCTTAGCCGCAAAATATGACTATTGTTTATTTTCGCTGCAATCAACCGCACGAGCGAATGTTTGAACGTTTTCTCTCCTGCAAAAGCAAAAAAAAACGAGATGCATTAGATGAGTTTAACTATAGATAGCCCTAATGCAAAACATATTGCATAGGCCTACACACATCATTTCGGATTAGTCATAATTTGGTGAACATTACCACTACACGTGGGTGACTTTGGTGACAACAGAGCTTCATTTTCCAACGCAATGGGCTAATAAAGAAAATAGATCTCTATATAACAAATAGCCTAGACCCAAAAGCCTAATGGTCTTCAATTGCCATAGCCTACCATCAAGTCACACTCAATCAGGACAAGAAACGTCGCCGGCTGATCCTGTCTGCACATGTCTTTGCGTCCAAAGCGCGTACTGTATGGATTGCGTTCAAAATCAACCGGATCCAACAACAGCTGCGCATTGAAATGTACTCACTAAAGTGAAAGGAAGTTTACTTACATTTCCATTGAATTCAAGTCCCACAAATCCTCCTGCTCCAAGACACATCACATTTTCTCTTGTCCCTCTCGGCTCCCAAACACTCTAAAAAAGCGGTCAATAATGGGACCGGGAGTAGGACGTCTGAAAACTTTGGGAATCCTGTCCTTCTCTCAGCCCAAAAGCGGGGGCAGCCGGAGCGTTCTCTGCCATTCTTCCAATTTCTCTCCGCACCGCGGGACACGCAGGAGCTGATCCAAGTTCAAAGTCACGTATGCCGACCTCTCTAAAGAACTTCTTTATTTCGGTGGAAAACCCCTTCCCTGTCACTTGATAGGATAAAAAAATTAAAATAAATTAGAGAGAAAGAACTCAATCGGACCAGAGGAGCATATCTGTGGGTTCTTATTTCCCTCAAACTCAGGAGAAAGGGGGCTTCTGAAAATCCCCAAAGACCAGTATTTCAACAGATTACCCAGAGACAGAAAATAGAGGAGACAGAAAGTCTTGAAAAGGGTTAGAAGTATAAAATACATTATAAAAAATGTATAGAAATTAATATATTGATACGAACACACCTTTGATTATGCCTATTTTTGGGTTTACAGAGAAAACAACTCCCACATAAATTCTAACCAAATATTCACGATATTGCTTATGATCTGAATATGTCCGACAACAAGGCTAGTAAATAAAACCATGTGTTTTATGCCTTAATGGCGCAGCGCCTAACGCAAAGGTGAAGGAAACGGGGCGTATTTCACTAGTTCATATTTGACAATATCAATATGTTGACGCATTGGAAGGTTACGTGTGTGGTTTCCGTGACCTTGTGTGATTCATGGATGTTTGACCTATGACCCGTTAAGACCACATATGCTGCACTTTTGACTTCTTCTGTAAAATAAACCTTTTTTTATAACAAAGCGCCCTTTTGTTTAAAAACTTTTAAAGATGTCGCTCGCTTCTTTCAGCTGGGCGTCTGAAGTAAGTAGCCTTACGGACTTTAAAGGAGCGTTCTAACTCATCAGAAACAGATCATTGAACGGATATTCTATCATACTTTTTTTGCTTAGGCTACTTAAAAAAAAACATCTAGCCATAATAACCATGGACCCTTCTTTTTACTGATATGTTTTGTAAAATAATACATTCATTCGCTTTTATTTTACCCTAGAGATCCCATTGAGATTGGAATCGTATTATCGAGTGATCCACTTGTTCGTAGAGGATAACAACATACTGTATTGTATGTATGTATCCCAAGGTGGTCGATAAATAGACATTTCTATAAATATACATTTCAAAGTTGGCAGCCTATACACCTGTTATTTTTATGTGTAACTTATCTATTCATTTGGTTTCTAAAAATGTATAGGGAGGTGTGCTTCTTTTTTAGTTGAGTTATGCATGGTGGCTTTTTATATTCTAAAAGTAAGACAAAAGATACTTTATGACACTTTGAAGCACGTATAGTCGACCTACAAATGGTAATTATTAGTTTATACCACAGGTGCATGCATACCTATTCCCTTTTAACCATATACGCCAAAGTTCTGATAGAGTCAATATCACGAATCATTTTACGCACTACTATTTATGTTGTTGAGCATCGTCCATGGACATTTTAAAAGCATTTTAGAGATTATTTTCCCTCTTGAAACCTGATAGATTGCTCCAATTGATTCGATTTTTTTTTTTTTATCTATGAGTGCAACTGTTGATTTTCAAGTCATTGGAAAGTAAAAAATTATACATGTCAAGAGTGACTATTGGATAATAATAATTTTACAGATTTCATTTAAATATGTTAATGTTGGAAACTTTTGGGTCAAACAAATGAATCCGAAGAAAAGGTAACATAAAAGTGAAGCCATCCTCAGATTGACAACTTTCCTCTTGCTTCATTCATGGCTAAAGTCATTAAAAGTGAACCTAAGTATTTTGAGAGGATCAGTGGCAATTTGTGGAGAAACTATTTACACAACTCAACTCCCTCCGTGCGAAGGGGCAATGCTGAAACCTTAGATTTCGAAAGTAAATGTGTTAAATAAATTGATAGGTCTTAAAATATAATGCCGTTTACCTCATCTCATCAATGAGTTTGAATACAATGTATACGCAATTTGTTCATCAAATGTTTTCGAAAGACTAAAAGATGGACATTCATTTTTATATGCAACATGTTCTAACTTGTGAAATGTGGCACTCTGCACACACCGTAGCCTACATTAAATGAATTCATTGGCACCCATTTCAATAATGCAATTCACACATCAACCATTTTCTCTGGCAAACACTTGTCTTGTATTGATAAAACATATGCCATTCTTTCTACAGTATGTGTTTGTAGGCTATATCTAAGCTACGTGTATATCTCCATATATTAGCACAAAATAAAAGCCAAATATTCCCGACTATGCTTTATGCACGGATTGTTGAACAGTATTAAACAATAGCCAGTTGTACTCCTTGACACTTGCACAACTTCTGCATTTTTGTATTAGGCTACTGGTGTATGAGGTTGCAATAGCCTAACTCAATAAATCAGAAACATAACATGGACAGACGTCAACTGCATGGTGGGCCTGCATGTCACACACATCAAGTGGACATTTTTATAGCCTATTTATTTTAAAGAGGAAATGTGCTATGATGGTACGCTTTATTAAATATGATTGTATGCAAATAAAAACATGCATCTTGTACACTACATAAATAAATACAAATACTAGACACTGAATTTGAATCACTACTTTGAAGTGTTGTGGACAATGCGCAATTTCAAGCTTCCCCTATGGGCGTTAGTCTCGAGTACAAAATAAGTTGTTTCAGACCATGGCTTTAAATCTTTTTGATTGGCTAATTATCTCCATTATTATTTATTTGTATTAATTTAATTTGACCTGAATAAAAGTCCATGTACTTGAGTTATAGTGAAAAAAAATGTGTTTTCTACTTTGGGGTTACGCCAATCACTGGAAAAGAAAACGAAGAGATGAACGTCTGTATAGCCTACTGTATCCGTCCTACATTGTATCCACATGCGCCAGCCCCCAGTAAACACCGAGGGCATAAACATATTTACTGGTAACTTCGTGAGTAGGCCTACACCATTTTGGAGTCAACAGCGATAAAGAGAGCGAGGGGGCGGAACCCCGCTGAGCCCCTGCGCTGAACGACAGCCAATCGCTTCGTTCTCTTAACTGCCAGTCACCTAAATCCGTCCAATACCCGCAGTGCCATTTCTAAACTGTATTCCCTACTGCGTCCTCCAACTGTTGTATGTTCTGCCAATCGCTTGAGGACATAGTGGGAAAAGGAACAAGCAGAGTTAGAGGCAGGACAAAATAAGTTATATAGACCGCTTATATACATATATTTTAATGTTTTAGAAAATCGCGGTGGTGGGGGGAGAAACAATAGTGGTGAGAGTGGATGGACTTGACAGTGTAGTTAGTAATGGAGTCCCCTTTGAGCAAGAGGAATCCGGCGATAAGATTAGCGGATTTGGCAGCGACTCAACCTCTTCCTCATCAGAATATGACAGGCTTCCCGGGGCTAGGGGTGCATCACCCGCACTCCCACCATGCTCACCACCACCCTGGAGAGATGGGCAACGACCCCGGAGTGGCACTCACTCCATTTGGACCCGAGCACATGGCACAGACAAATGCTCTCAAACTTAGCCCCTCTCAGCACATTCAGAGCTATCCTGAAGCCCAGACCATCGCAGTGGCAGCAGCATCCTTCACTTCTACTCAGACCACAGTTGGTTACCCCGTGGCTCCTCACCCAGGCTACTCTAACAGCAGGGACTACATCCTCAGGAGAGAACTCTCAGCCTCGGCTATGCATGCACTTGGCGACCAGCATAGTTCAGCCTCCTCCCCTCATCACCATGGCATGTTCATCTCCCCAACAGGTGCTTATGGGCACGCCGAGACTTGTGCCCTTCCACTTTTCTCTGGACTCCACGACCAGGCAGCACCAGGTGCCCACCATCACCATCACCATGCCCTCAACGGGCAGATGCGTTTGGGTCTACCGGGGGACATCTACGGCAGGCCAGAGCACTTCGTCCACAGGCCCGAGCACTATGGATCCTCTTCTATCCACAGCTACAACTCCATGAACCTCAATGTGAACATCGCTTCTGCTCCTCACGGAGCCGCGGGGGCGTTTTTGAGATACATGAGGCAGCCCATCAAGCAAGAGTTAATCTGCAAATGGATTGATCAAGAGCAAACTTCAAAGAAGCCCTGCTCCAAAACGTACAGCACCATGCACGAGCTGGTCAACCATGTTACGGTGGAGCACGTCGGGGGACCGGAGCAGAGCAGTCACGTCTGCTTCTGGGAGGAATGTCCACGCGAGGGGAAAGCTTTTAAGGCGAAGTACAAACTAATAAACCACATCCGAGTTCACACGGGAGAGAAACCCTTCCCTTGTCCTTTCCCCGGCTGTGGAAAAGTGTTCGCTCGCTCTGAGAATCTAAAGATTCATAAAAGGACACACACAGGTCAGTGAAAGTGCGCCCGGATTATTTTAGAGCTGCATCAAAAAACAGAAATAGATATCTTTAATCGTAGTAGCCTAAAAGCTTTGACACTGTTAAAAGAAACTGTTCGTTGTAGACAACAAATGTGTATTGTGAAAAGTTTTCATTTTAACTGCTGGCGGGCATCTAGTGACCATGCGTAAAAGTAACGGGAACGATATTTAATCGAATACAACTAACTATTCATACAGTCGAGCCAAGGCATCGCCTGATTTGATGTACAGTTTCTGAAACATACGCTTGTTTGACATTAAATCTCGACGTGGGTGGTCATGCCATATGGTTTGTGAAACTTGCTTACGCATTTCCAAGTGAGTGAATTCCAGGTGTAGTCCGTAGAAGACGTTTACGCCTTTATGGCTCATGTTACTGCTATGTTGATTTATCGAATCGTCCCAGCAGAAACAACCATCAGTTCAATCTCTATGTACTGATTTTATACGTTACTATATCGAGCTCCGGGTGAAAATTAAACCATATATTTTTGGTTGATGTTATAACAGTTTTAGACTGTGTTATAGGCTGATGATAACCACATCGAAACTTGACTCACAATAATTTCACGCTGAAGATAAACAACAAAGCGAAAACGGGCCACTGGGGCTTGCTTTGCTTCCAAATTGATATACAGTAGCCTAGAAATTGCCATTAAAGGCCATCAACAGCAATGGCGTTAATGCAAGACAGTCTAAACACTTGTAGTGTGATGCAATACAGTATGCAGTGCCGTGCGTGCTATGTTACCGAATAGCCTGCAAAGCAGACCAACTTTCCAACTTATAACTCACACGACTACTTATTCAAGATGAAGCCGGTGTGTCATTAAGGGCCGGCCTGTTTGGAAAGCAAATGGCTCCCAAGACTGGTGTGTGCCCAGAGGGAAGGGGCTGCTCCAACACACCATGCCAATGCTTTGAAAGCATGAGATCTTGATAGCCTGGTGTATGTTTTTATATTTTTGAATTGTCCATTTTACAATCATAAAATCATTTGACAATACAAGCATTACAACATATAGGATGATCTTTCTTACAAAAAAAATACATAAATATAGGCCTACCAATGCACTTGTTTCCTCATTACTGTATATAGGCTACACATTTCCCCCATGCGTTCACGCAGAATAGCCCACGGGCCACCCTATGTTTCGTGTAAGTGAGTCAGTCAGGAACATGCCTAGTACATGTGGGAGAGGAGTGGCGGCGGGTGTAGATGTATAATAGATATGGTATGTCGGACAGGAAGCCCTTGCGGCAGAATAGGCTGCCACACCGACCATTTATGGAGTAATTAGTGCCGGAAGTGGTATGTTACCAGGCAGTTAAGCGATGGATTCAATTATAGTCCTAGTTTGGGTAGAGCATGTTGAATAAGTGGAAAAATCCATAATAGTTGGTATAGGCCAAATGAAAAGGAATTGACATTGCTGTTTGCTGGTAATATATTGTATGCTATGGATTTGATGTCATACAAATGGTTAATGGTCCAAAACATTTGGTAACTTTATTATTCCCCTTGGACTTTGACAAAATGTTTTTTATAAAGGCCAATATAAAATGTCTTCATTGTGTTTTTGAAACACAAAGTGCACATTATGTTATGGTACATGCACCCTTTCCAGAGAGTTATTGGATATGAGTAGCCTAATGATACATGTCTCCATCTCTTCCAGGGGAGAAGCCTTTCAAGTGCGAGTTTGACGGCTGCGACAGGAAATTCGCCAACAGCAGTGACCGGAAGAAGCACTCCCACGTCCACACGAGTGACAAGCCTTACTACTGCAAAGTCCGAGGCTGTGACAAGTCCTACACGCACCCCAGCTCGTTGCGGAAGCACATGAAAGTCCATTGCAAGTCGCCTCCGCCCCCTTCCGCCAACGCTTCGTACCATTCCTCTACAAACCTTCTCAGCGTGCCCCTTTCGCCCGCCTCCGAACCGCACAGGAACCGGTCAGCAAATCTCTCGCCTCAGGTTACCAACCTTAATGAGTGGTACGTGTGCCAGGGGAGCGGGGGACCCAACCATCTCCACACCCCATCCAGCAATGTTCCAACGACGGACTCGGAAGAGGAGGACACTTTCAGAAATTCAGACCCAAGGACAATGCTCTAATGTTTACAAACAGAAGAAAAATAATTCCCCAAATTGTCTCTCAAATGTGTATATGTGTAGTAGCCTAACGCTTCGAACACATCGACAGTGTTATTGCTTAAAATAAGACGCAGCATCATCTGGATACGTATGCAACAACAGTTCAACAATCACCTTCTGCTACCATTACTGTCAAGCTGTAAACGCATACAGTTTGACCCATACGTTCGACAAATCCCCGTATGCACCACACCGAACGCACTGCAACTGCCTCTGCGACGCGATGCTTAAGGCAAACGCAGCGTTTCATTGGAAATGAATGTAACTCTGTTGTACCAAAATGCAATGACACTGTCAGTGTGATCGAAGCGTAAGACCTAATAAGTGCACGAGGACTGTACTGGCTGTAAGCATATCAATTGGACTTTGTGAAGCAAGAAATAAGCGCTGCGGATGTCAGATGATGAATAACAACAACTGCCTTTAAAACGTGCCCTCTTTGTTTCCTTTCTAAAGAGCTGAATGTATCAACATATCAACAAGTCTCAACATAGAGAAGCTACAATCACCAGTATTATTTGAGAAATGGAAATAATATATTAAGAGGACCAAGAGAAGCCTGAATGTAGGCTACTGGAAACATAAATACAATGTCATTCGTAAGGATAAAAGCCTTTGGACAAACACCCACATAGCCTACATACGCGGGATACATTTACATGCATGCATCTTTTAACATGATTAAGTCACACGTGCTTAGTTATGCTTACATTGACATTGTCCATATGGTCGCAAACCCTTGAAGTGTAACATGTCTTCTTCGTCAAATGTCTAATCTCAGACAGAAGGGAGAAAACAGACGTCGTGGCTCACGCAAACTACACGAGCCTTGAACACTAAACATCCCGAAATGGTGTAGGTGCATTTCCTTTATCTTCTGAATACCTCACAGTAGACGCGAGAACTAATGTAAACATCCATTTGAATTCCGAACACCTGCAGAGAGCGAGAGACATGTCGCACACACATGACCCAATTAAGTCATAAATAGGAATCAAAATAATAATGGCTAGCAGCTAAGTGTCTTAAAGGGTTCATACGTAGTTTTGATATTAATACAATGACTAAGTTAGGATATCTATTTTTTGTCCTAGGCTATTTAAGAAGTATTTAAGACTATATTTGATGCAAAAAAAATAATTACACCAGTGTTTTTCACTCGTTAAAGAGTAGCCTACGAATAAGTCCTTCGAGACCATAAATATGTACACTGACAGATTTTGTCCCTAACGGTCAGATTTGTATATAATTGTGTTAATGCTCGTGATTGTTGTTCTTAGTCTTAATTACGAAGAATGTTGTTTTGTACATTGTAATTTATTTGCTGGTATTAATGTTGTACTGGATTTACAGAGACACCAAAGAATAATAATATACATTTTGGTGAATAAGTAGTAGCTTACTGATGCTTTTGATCTTGTTCTGTAAAAGAAATTATTATTCTTTACTTGAATATAGGCAGTGTAAAGCATTATTCTTTACTTGAATATAGGCAGTGTAAAGTATTATTCTTTACTTGAATATAGGCAGTGTAAAGTATTATTCTTTACTTGAATATAGGCAGTGTAAAGCATTATTCTTTACTTGAATATAGGCAGTGTAAAGTATTATTCTTTACTTGAATATAGGCAGTGTAAAGTATTATTCTTTACTTGAATATAGGCAGTGTAAAGTATTATTCTTTACTTGAATATAGGCAGTGTAAAGCATTATTCTTTACTTGAATATAGGCAGTGTAAAGTATTATTCTTTACTTGAATATAGGCAGTGTAATGTGAAACGTCCCTCTCGCATGCCTTTTGCAGTGACTGTGTTTTTCTCTATGAGGTGCGTGGTGCCGTTGGTTATGTTGGATAAAAAGTGTTGATGAAACAGCTATGATTGTGCAGACCCTTGATGTTCGTGACCCAATTCACAGTATAAATTCAAGCTAAAGCTGAATAAACACACAGGGCCGAGTTAATAGGTGTTTTTTTTTGGTTTACATAACTTTATTGTTTCTTCGTGGGATTCAGGAGGCCTGCCAGTGCCGGATGACATTCCTTAAACAAGAAGATGTGTAATGTACTTGTTTACATGCAGTAAATGCAACTGCTGGTAAAATCTGTTGTTTTTATTTTTTTTATTTAACCTTTATTTAACTAGGCAAGTCAGGTAAGAACACATTTTTATTTACAATGTCGGTTAAGGAACCGAGGGTTCACTGCCTTGGTCAGGGGCAGAACGACAGATTTTTACCTTGTCAGCCCGGGGATTCGATTTAGCAACCTTTCGGTTACTGGCCCAATGCTCTAACCACTAGGCTACCTGTCGCCCCTTGTATAGCTGGATTCACGTTATTGCAGCCCACAGAAGATCGAAGTAACTTGGGCTACAAACACATTGCCAAAGAAAAATGCATAATAATTGACAGTTAATGTTTTCACTATTAAGTGGTAACTCGCATACAACAGACCCAAGAAGGGGCTGGCATAAATAAAACAATCAGCAGGGAAAATGGGGAAACGTATAGTCCCCTAATGGTGTCTCTAAAAAGTGGGACAGCACAAGTAGCCGAGGCATAAATCATTCATGATAAAATAAAAAAGATCTGACAATACGCAGGACCTTGTACGAAGTATATAAAACAAGTCCCCGTCTTATTTACTCCATTAAAAGGCACAATCTCACTTTAAACGTCGCCCCTGTCCAATGTATAGAATTCAAATGGACCAAAGTGAGCCCTGCACCACTTCAAAGGCCTGCTATACTTCTGAGCCGAAGGCCCGCCGCTTTGACACTCTTCATGGTGCGTTAGGAATTCTACGACAATTGGGGAGCGAGCCGCTCACATTTGAATATTGTCTGGTAAAAAAAAGAAAACACTAACTGCCACTAAATGTACGATCATCAAAGAGCACAGTGCACATTCTCCCCTAAAAAAGCCTCATGTGTCGACACAGACAGCCCTATATTTTCACATAAAATGGCAAAACAAGAACAGCCTGTGCTGTTCTTGCCCCCATATATTGTTGACAGAAAATGGAATGCCGGGACAGACTCTATTGTTGTTTTGCTCCTTTTTATATGTGAAAATGTGAGGTGCTATAGGATGGGCAAAGAATAGGCAAAAAGGTGAATTTATACATTCAGGCCTTCAACCGGCACAGGTGAACTTCAATTGTCTCAAATGGTGTGCCAATTACAATTAAATGAGTGAAATAATAGAGTACTTGATCCGTTGCTGCCTTTGCACTCCATAAGTAACATTTGTGAGAGTGTTTAGTCATTATCCCATAGCATGAGATGGCCTCTTGAGTCTGGTTTCTGTGTCATGTAGAACAAACCGCAAAAAGAGGACCCAAGGGTTGCGCATCCATCTCTGAACAGAAGAAAAAAAAAACACAAACAAGCACCTAATCAACCGGTACAAAGTTTAATTCCACACCGAGTGAAAAAGCAGACTTACGTGTTGAGATGTAGGCTTATCAATGTGAAGCACAAATTGCTATGACAATTGATCAACGCAACAAAAAAAATGACAGAATCTCCAATACTAATCTCCCTCACAAGGCAGTTAAATTGACCTTGCTTGAAATGTTGGTTTTAAGTCAATGTTCACTTTTTCTCCGACTTTGTCAGCAAACACGTTTTATGGAAGATAATCAAGTTTTATTGAAAACAAGCAGTCTTGTGTCGCTTTTTTTTGTCGCCTCTCCTTTTATCCATAAACCCTTATTTGGACAAAGGCGAAATCCTCTTCTATTTATTTAAAACAAGTGCTCCGTGAATGTTGCAAAATAAACACGAAGAAAAATAACCAAAGAGATAGTTCCCTCGGCGTGAAAAGGGCGGACTTAATAAAAAGGAGTGAAGCAGTCACCGTTCAATGAGAAACGCTTTGAAGTAGAACTTATTATCTGAGGAATAGTTTTGGGTTGTCCTAACGACGGCACTGAATGGGAAAGGCTCTCCTTTGTCAGCGATTTGTTCTCCTTTAGTGGGATGCCCGTGGAAATCACTTACATGGCCCACCTTACCACGCCGCCTGCAAATCAGTAACCGGCCGAGTCAGACATGCAGACGCCACTTCGGCAAGGACAAAGCAGAAGTCGCGGGGAAAACGGCGCTTGTTCTCGCCCTCTCTCTCATTTCGCCCTTTAGAAGGGCCGGATGATAATTTCGGAGACGACCGTAGGACCAAAACAAATGTTGTCTTGTCAGATTTGACAAGAATTACCATTCTCTCTGAAGTTCAGCACACAGAGCATAAATACAATTGTTTGTGGTCTAGGCCTAGTCTTTAAGGCCTACTGAGTTTCTGTTCCCTTATCATGTAACCAACTAAGATGTAGCCCATTTGGTCCATTGCACCTGTGCCTCAGATAAAACAGCAACATCTTTGCTCCACTTAAAGTTATGGCTCATACTTGATTCTTTACAAAAGCATCTCATGGGATGCCAACTTTATATATATGATAATTCAGGACACATAATAAGAATGTTGGGACAAAGAAAACAAGGTTGCCTACACAAATTGTACACTTCCCAAGTCAGTCGAAAAGCAACATATTGCGACGGCTTTGCCCCGCTGGTTGACAGAAACGTTTCCCTCTCAAAATATCAAAAAATGCCCCTTCTTCATGTGTCTGACAACATAATTGTGGCCAAACTATTACCTTTTGGTGGTGAGACAGGTTTAGAATGTTTTAGCCTAAAAGCACTTGGATAAATAGTAAGGTTTACCACCTGAAAACCCCGTCAAGTGGACTGAATTTGGAGAGCTCTCATATTTTTTTAAATTTTCTCCCTAACTTTTGGAGCTGATGTTAATTAAAGTGATTGTAATGCCTCCCCTTTGTCCCCGTACCTCTGCCAATGAAAGGCGAAGCTCGCAAGGGTAGCCTAGTTTTGTCTCCTTGTCGATTCAATTTTACAACTCCCGATTTGTCTGGGATACACTTGTGTAATGATGCAAAAATTTCAAGTTAATGCAAATATATCTTGTGATAAAATATATAATGGGATTAATTCATAACCAATTATGACAATATAACAGACACGTCATTCCTATTTTTATTGTTCATAATGAAATACATTGCAATATATATTCAGATGATTGGTGGGGCCTATTTTAATCATTTGTTTTCAATGATATCAACAAGGACGTGAGCATTACAAAACACTTGTTGAAGACAATAGCGTCGAGGGATAGGCTATTCGATGATGCTTACATTGTCGTCATTGTAGGCTACAAAAGGCCAATTCATGCCATCAACATTTAGGTCAATGCAGATTAATAAATCAAATATCTTGTTATTATTGTATGCGTATCTATCTTCTAATTTATTGCATAACAAATGGTTGTCATTTTCCCCCTGCAAAATGATTTGTCTGGACCAAGCTGCCATTTGTCACTCTTGCTAAAACACCCTGCACTGTGAGGATCAAGCTCCTCTATCCCAAACACGTCCCACGATGGAAACATATGTGTACATTTTAAACCCTCATGTTGTCTATTTGGTGTCAGACAGACAGTCTCGGACTTTCTTACATCTGATATAACGATTCAGTTGCTCCCTCCTCAGCGTGCTACGCAGGCAAGACCCCGAAAACTGGGCACATGTTCATTATCTAGGCGTTTTGCCAAACTCTTCCTAGCACCCTACCTGGCTAGTATCTTAAGTAACATGAATAAGTGAGAAAACAGTAGAATCCTGTTGCAGTTGAACATCCTACATCACCCGGTCAGCTCCCACCTTCCAAACCGCCAAAGATTTATCGAGACAGCGGACATAGGCTATTTTTTTCTGCTCAGCGCACAGTGAGTACTTCTGTAGCCTAAGCGCCGACCTGTCAAAAAATGAAAAGATCCTGGCTGAACTAGCGACTTTTATAGAGTGTAAGGATCGAAACTTTAGAGAACGGACGTGGGCGAATTCTGCTTGAACTCAATGATGCATGTTTGAAAGCTCGGGGAAAGTTGGAGAAATGTGTGTGTCCTGTTAGATTAGGGACTGGGTGAGTGGCTGTTCGTGGTCTGGACGCATAAAAGGAGGACTACTTTCTCCCCTCGACCCTCACTCGAGCAGCTGTGGTTTCACCTATTAGCCCCGATGTCTTTCCGAAAGGAGTGGTAGAGTTAAACATCCGACAATGGGCACGCCAGGGGGGAACAGTCCTGACCTATACCCGGTTTTAATAGTTTCATAGGAACTTCATTAAATCAATTACTTAGTGAGCACATCATCATTTATTTGTAATTAGCTGTGAAAAGCTTGATTTTTGTTATACCGTTATATTGGAAAACCCAGCGGGGATTGTGCGTGTCATAGCCTACAATCAGGTTTTGTTTGCCTGTGACTCGTCTTGTTTGCACAGTGTGTTTAGAACATTTATTCAAAAGTACTCAAAAATGAGGTAAAGTTAATTCTGGTAGCACAGTTTTGCGCCAAACTTGTGGGGCATGCCTAATAACTTCAAAGGGAGCCTATTTTGTTACTTTACAAACAAAACCGTCGGTAAATACAAATGCCCTGGCCTCAGTTGCAGAGTTGGGTCGGGGGCAGTGCCAACATTAAAGTAAGACCAGCATGTCAACCAAAACAATTTAGGTGTCTACTTTAAAAACTTCTCCTGTGACAGTTTATTATTCTGAAGAAGTGTTATTTTTCATCAAATTGTGTTTAAACACCCAAATATTTGAAAGTGAACAATATCGATAGATTGTCATTATTAAGGGTTATAGCCTAGATATTAGGGTTATAGATTCAGTGATGTAATACATTAATTATTATGACAGGCTATAGCAAATCTGTTATAATTAATTAAAATGATCAACTGTATTTTCAATTAAAATAGCCACGCATAGGCCTAAAAACAACGTTGTCAATTTCTTATTATTCTATGAGTAATAAAGTAGGCCTATTCTTTTGAATTTGTCCTCTCAAGGGAATCACCTGAATGAGTTTGATGATCTACGTGTCTACGTTTAACTATTCGGACTAACGGAAATCGATGAGCTGCTCAATACTGCCCATTGTTATTACTGTCTGTAAAGTATGAATAATTGTAAATGTTCCAAAGCGCAAAGGTACAAACTTACAATACAAACCAATTATAAATTCCATTATTAGGCTATATTAACTGATATAACTTACTTAGACAATTTACTTAAGAAATATTTCTGATTGCCTCACAGATTTTGTGCTCTTACAACATATTGCTGTGTGTATGGTTGCCTGGCTGTATAGCTACTTCCCATGCCATGCATCAACCCCAGTCATCCACCCCAGTCAAACTCAAACCAATGCATCACTCTCCCCCTGCCTGCCTCCATCCCAGAGAACCTGACATAATATCTGGACACTCAGTAACATCTGTGGGGGTAGAGACTTGGTGCTGGTCCAAAGGCCCCATCCCTGGGACTGGGAGCCACTCCAAGGCAGTAGGTGAGGGAAGCAAGGTCGTCCACGGTCAACCACATGAGCCGGACACTAAAGGCCGCCACACACTTTACGCAAACGCAGCGTAGTTTTCTAGTATTTCAACACACTTCTGTGTGGCTCAAATTTAGGAAAAGAACTCAGTTGCTCTGTTGGCATAGGGTGTGTATAGGGCCCTTAAGTGCACTACTTCACGAGTCTCTCCTCGGGTGTGACGGGGGCCTGTAAAACCCTAAAATGCTGCTTTTCGACGGTAACACCAATGTTACACCAATGTTACATGCACCTTTATGTTATACTAGGGAAATTGTGTTTCCTTAGCTAGGGCTGACAGTGAGGACTTGTGAAGAGCAGAATCAACAACCTCTGCATAATCAAAACAGTTGCTTTGTGAGAAGGTATTAAAGTTCACAGTTAACCATTGTTATGTAAATTACAGTTGAAAAGTACCAGTGGCCTGGCTTTGGCTCCAAGTGAGAGCAGGTCCGCCACAGCGAGACAGTGAGACACGGGTGCCCGGCCCGAGTAAATTAAAACAGAAAAGTCGGAGCGTTTTGGAGAAAAACGCCGGGGTAAATCCTGTTTGGAAATGCTCCATAAACGCAGGGTTCTTCCAAGAGATCACCAGGTGGTAGGGGGTGGAACTGTGTTGCGGCTGGGTTGTATCTCGTGAGAGGAAGGCAACGTTTTAGGAGATGCACAGTTTGTTTGTTGGATGGCGTTACAGTGTTGCACTGGGGCCATGCTTGCCTTGAGCGGGTCCTGCAGAAATGTAATGCTGGTATGAGATCAGCAGAGCAGACTTTTCCTATTATAATCTTGTTCTGAGGGCAGCTCTTACTCCAGGGCAGAAACGAATGTGATTTGTTTAGTGTTTGGTTAAGTTGATTAAGTTGAGGCAACCAATCCCAATTGGTTATGGTTATAGTTAGAGGCTGGGTTAAGTTAAGGCAATACATAAAATTTGTTTAGTGTTAGGGTAACGTTAGAATACAAAAAACACGGCTGGTAACAAAGGGGTTGGTGTGTAAGGCCTCTCCTAGTATAGGTACAGAGCAATGGTAATGTCTAGAAAGGTTGTAACATGTTTGAGGTGTTGACAAACACATCACAACATTATCTGTAATGACACATTGGTCAATAATCAAGGCACTTAAGGTTTCAATTTTTAAAAAAAGCACCAGAATGTGCAGATAAAAGTAAGCAAAAATATCAAATTGCTCTAATCTTGAACTGAACGTTTTCTGATATTCTAGGAGTGCTTTTGAAAACATGCTTTGATGCAGCGGTGATCCGCATAAAGACCATAAAAGCAATGTCCTGTAAAAAAAAATACGTTGGACTCTAACAAAATCGAGCCCCAAATGGAGTTCTTTACCTTTAAAGTGATCACATTCACCATCTTCCCCACCCCCAAATTGAACATCTCTATCTTTTTTGCTTTATCCAAATCTGTGTCTTAATTACACGCCTTGCGGATTGGGTCAAAACGTTTCAATGACACTTCTTGGATATGCCGTATCTCTCTCCCTCCATTCTTCACCCCTCTTTTCCCCCCAGAGCCACCCCTTCCGTCGTGGGCGCAGATAACCCACTGGGTAAAAACTGGTTGACTCAACATTGTTTCCACATTATTTCAACCCAAAAAAATCCATGTGACGACGTTGAATCAACGCATTAAACTGATTGGATTTGCAAAAAGTAATCAACGTAAGGGCATTTTGTCTGTTTTAATCCAACTTTTAATCTCAATCCAATGACATGGTACATTTTTTGTTGAGTTCACGTTGAATTCACGTTAGTTGACAACTCAACCCAATGTAAATCAAAACTAGACGTTGAACTGACATCTGGGCAAAGTGGGAAGGATCTCCACCAGATTTGTGTGGAACTATCGCGGCTGACACATCAGAGGCTGGGGCCTGAACGCTTCCCCTTCCCCGAAGAAGGTCAGTTTCAAAAGTGGAGAAAATCCTTCTCTCACAGCTGGAGAGGAGGAGAGGAGAGCAGGAACATCATTCTGGCAAACAAGAAAGAGGGGAGGATAAGAAACAGAGGGAGAGAGATAGACAAAACCAGGTAGAGAAAGGAGAGAGAGGGTGGCACAAACAGGTACGGGTGGCACAAAATAGGTAGAGAGATAAAGAGAGAGGGAGATAGCGAGAGAAATGAAGAGGCCGAAACAAAACAGAGCCAGACAGACAGAAACAACCAAAACCAAATAATGTCCAAATTCGCCAGCTGGGATGGTTGGTCAAATGAGCTTCGGTTTAAGCAGGGGCATTCCACCTCCAGAGGCAGGGATCTGACTGACTCCTTCATTGTGTCCCTCCTCTGTCGCTCATTGTGGGCCGTTTGCCAAGCGTGGTCCCTAAATAACTCCCTGTCTTCAACGGGGCTCTAATCCGGGGGCGATACGCACATAAACTAGTAGTGAAGAATCCCTGGCGCGAGTCAGGGCCACATTGCGTCACCAGGGCCATGCAGAGTGGAGGTGCAGCCTGGCCTCAAAGACTTAACATAGTAAACGTGCATCTGTGCCACTCAAATTAGTATGATATGTTATGTTTGGTATGGTTATACTGTATAAGAGAGAGAGTTACTTAAGCAAAAAATGAAAGGATAGTTGGTTGGTTGGAAAGGATGGGTGGGCGTATTACAGGAATTGTAACGGGTGACGCTCTCCTCATCCTCGGAAGAGGTGAGGAGAGAAGGATCTTCAGACCAAAACGCATGCTCAGGGAAATAAGCCATCTTTATTATAACAACGATGATGGCAAACACGAAACGAAACAAACACTTTCCAAACTACAAAATAACAAAACGACGTTGACGAAACCTGAACATAAACTTATATAACTAAACATAAACTTACGTACAGGAAACAGACGACATCGAAACGAAAACGAAACAAACAAACGCTACAGTCCAGTGTGGTACGAACAAACATACTGACACAGGAGACAATCACCCACAAACAAACAGTGAGAATGCCCTACCTAAATATGACTCTTAATTAGAGGCAAACGCAAACCACCTGCCTCTAATCAAGAGCCATACCAGGCAAACCGAAACCAACATAGAAACAGATAACATAGAATGCCCACCCAACCTCACGTCCTGACCAAATAACACACAAAAACTAACATAAATAGGTCAGGAACGTGACAGGAATGTCTAGCAAATTTACCATTAGCTATTTACTCCATTGGGGAGACCAGGGATGGCTGTAACCCTTTTAGCATTTTTGTCAATTTCTCAGAGATTGTTTAAGCTACCAAATTGAAAATGTGATATGAACAACTTACATCTGCCAAATGAAATCAAATTAAATTATATTAAATCGTATTTGTCACATGCTTTGAAAACAACAGGTGTAGACAGTGAAATCCTTACTTACAGGCCCTTCCCAACAACGCAGAGAAAAATAAAAATAAATAGAACAATTATAAAAATAATTACAGGGAATAAAATACACAATGAGTAACAATAATTTGGCTATAAAGTGCATTCGGAAAGTATTCAGACCTCTTGACTTCCACATTTTGTTACGATACAGCTTTATTATGAAATTTACTGAATACTACACACAATACCCCATAATGACAAAGATAAAAAAAAAATGCAAATGTATTCAAAATAAAAAACTGAAAAACCTTATTTACAGAAGTATTCAGACCCTTTGATATGATACTTGAAATTTGTCTACAACTTGATTGGAGTCCACCTGTGGTAAATTCAATTGATTGGACATGATTTGGAAAGGCTGTTTATATAAGGTCCCACAGTTGACAGTGCATGTCAGAGCAAAAACCAAGCCATGAGGTTGAAGGAATTGTCCATAGAGCCCTGAGACAGGATTGTGTCGAGGCACAGATCTGAGGAAGGGTACCAAAAAATGTCTGCAGCATTGAAGGTCCCCAAGAACACAGTTGCCTCTCATCATTCTTAAATGTAAGAAGTTTGGAAACACCAAGACTCTTCCTAGAGCTGGCCACCCGGACCAACTGCGCAATATGGGGAGAAGGGCCTTGGTCAGGGATGTGACCAAGAACCCAGTGGTCACTCTGACAGAACTCCAGAGTTCCTCTGTGGACATGGCAGAAACTTCCGAAAGGACATCCATCTCTGCAGCACTCCACCAATCAGGTCTTTATGGTAGAGTGGCCAGATGGAAGCCACTCTTCAGTAAAAAGCACATGACAGCCTGCTTGGAGTTTGACAAAAGGCACCTAAAGGACTCTCAGACAATGAGAAACAAGATTTGGTGGTCTGATGAAACCAAGAATTAACTCTTTGGCCTGAATGCCAGGTGTCATGTCTGGAGGAAACCTGGAACCATTCCTACGGTGAAGCATGGTGTTGGCAGCATCATGCTGCAGGAATGTTTTTCAGACTGGGAGACTAGTCAGGATGAAGGAAAACATGAAAACCAGTTCCAGAGCACTCAGGGCCTCAGACTGGGGCGAAGGTTCACCATCCAATAGGACAACAACCCTAAGCACACAGCCAAGACAACGCATCAGTGCTGCTAGCCATGCGGTAGCAGAGAGAACAGTCTATGACTTGGGTGACTGGAGTCTGATAATTCCTGGATTGCAGGGAGCTAGGCCCCATAGATGTACTGGGCCACACACACACACTACCCTCCAGGCGGTGATGCAGCCAGTCAAGATGCTCTCAATGGTGCAGATGTATAACTTCTTGAGGCTCTGAGGCCCCAAGCCAAATCTTTTCAGCCTCCTGAAGGGAAAGAGGCATTGTCGTGCCCTCTTCACGATTGTGTTGGTGTGTGTGGACCATGAGAATTCCTTAGTGATGTGGACACCGAGGAACTTGAAGCTCGCGACCTACTCTACTGCAGCCCCATCGATGTGGATGGTGTGTGCTCGGCCCTCCATTTCCTGTAGTCCACGATCAGCTCCTTTGTCTTGCTGACGTTGATGGAGAGGTTTTTGTCCTGACTTCCTCCCTGTAGACTCTCATTGTCGTCGGTGATCAGGCCTACCACCGTATTAATGATGGTGTTGGAGTTGTGTGCGGCCACGCAGTCATTGGTTAACAGGGAGTACAGGAAGGGACTAAGCACGCACCCCTGAGGAGCTCCCGTGTTGAGAGTCAGCGTGGCGGATGTGTTGTTGCCAACCCTCACAACCTGGGGGCAGCCCATCAGAAAATCCAGGATCCAGTTGCAGAGGGAGATGTTTAATCCCAGGGTCCTTAGCTTAGTGATGACCTTGGAGGGCACTCTGGTGTTGAACGCTAAGCTGTAGTCAATTAACAGAATTCTCACATAGGTGTTCCTTTTGTCCTGATGGGATAGGGCAGTGTGGAGCGCATTAGAGATCGTGTCATCTGTGGATCTGTTGGGCCGGTATGCGAATTGGAGTGGGTCCAGGGTGTCCTATCAAGATGATGATGGCCCTAATGCTGTGTCTCAGTTGGTCCCTCAGGTCACATAGGAGTGGACTGTCCCAATCAGAAGACTAATAGTGTAATTAGGCCATCCCCATTAGGGACCGGCACCTTTTGGCCCTTCCCTGACACTAGCGATGGTAAATGACAGCAGATCTTGCTAACGAACCCCACCGATCTTGGTGGCAAGGCATCATAGCAAGCAGAGCACATCCTCAACCAGACAGTCTTAGTTTAGAGGTGGTTGGTTATAAGTCATTTGATGTGGGTTTTTTTAAAAATATGTGCAAAGAGTCTAAGTAGTCAATTTGGGTTGGATTCGATTTAGGCTATAGACAGGCAGTTAGAGTAGGCATTAAATAGTATTTACAGAGACAGGAGGGATCTGTTAAGCATAGGCTACCTGGATAGAGGTGTGTGGGGTCACATCATATGAGTTAATTGGTGATCAGTGCCCTCGTATTGTCCTACAGAATACTTGCACCCTTGCCTTGAGCAATATGACTAATTGCACGGTAATTATTTAAGAGGTAAGGCAACGTAAGATTTGTGGCGTGGGATTCATGAATCGAGCTTAGCTGAATTCAGGCACATAGGCATAGCATGCTCGCTGCAAATTGGTCCTGGTACAAGTGGGTACATAGCATTCCGTCATTTCCCTACATTCTCTCAAACATTAAAATATACACCCAACCTCCTCCTTTATCGTTCTCACTGAGCGCATCATTATCGTTGTCAAAACTTGCGCGCTGGACGTGAACTCTCGGTGAAAGGGCTTCGGCAGGCGCGGCCCGGGGGAGCGGGCGAATGGAGGTGTTGGAGCGTGCGGCTGGCTGTCCGTGGCAGGGTTACCTCACCTCCTTACCCGGGAGGGCCCCTCAGGAACCCTCATTACGCCGGCATGTGGAGCATTGAGCTATGCGGGGAGGATGGTATAGGCGGCGGCGTCTCCTATCGCTCAAACCCGGACAATGGCAACCAGTGACAGCTAGGAAACGAAACACGATGGAAATAATAATAATAATAATAATAATAATAATATGAGCATGTTCGCTGATGAGACGACCGGATGTCAGTTATGCTTACTTATAGTGTGATGAGAGAGAGGCAATTGTCAACAAAAAAGTAACGTATTCAACATGAATAAATGATTATTAGCCGATAAGATATACAGTAAAAAAAATACTTTTAACCATTTTAACTAGAACACAAAACAAAATTGAATAGGCCTACCATGAATATAGGCCGACCTCTGGCAGCTCTCATTTTATCTTGGCGAAATTCCTCCACGGATGAAATAATAGAAGTTTATGAAAGTAGGCTAGTTTTGGACTTAGGCCTAAATATTTAAAGTCCCCAAAATAGTAGTTTAAGTAAGCCTATATGAAATACATTCGCCCATATCACCCTAAAGGTCTAATCAAACCAATATCCCGAGTATCAATGATTCGGTTTGTGTTGATAGACTACAACATTTGACGACGCACAGAACTCCTGAAGTTTGATCCAAACTTCGCTGCTGCATACTGTGCTGGCGACTCAGAGGGCAAGTGGAGCTTCATTAAGTGCATCCCCATTTACTTTAGTTCCCCTCGGAGAACGCTCCATAGAGGGTGCATTAGTGTCAGTTACCTGTCATTTTTGAAAACCACACACACAATATAGCCAAGAGATGTTTTGAAAATGTCACTGCGCTGTTGGTTATAGGCTAAACTCGTTCTTCACACATTCTCTCCGAATGTAGTTTGTAGGCCTACCCATATTAAATTACCAATCATTCTCACCACTGACAATGGCTTACTTGCAACGAAATATTAATAAGTTAGTCCCCGAGCGACATGGTCCACAAAGTCATTTCACAGCTATTTAGATGTAACATTTCAAATATTGCAATATGTCAATAATGTTGCAATAAATTGTTTTTGTCATTATTAAATGCCTAATTAATTGATTAAATGAACTGCACTGCCCATTTTAGCCCCCCGAAAATGTCACCCTCTCACATTAACACATCGTTGGAGTCTACATTTTGACGTTCCACAACGGTACAACTTTCTCACACAGACAACTGTAGGCTGCTGTAGCAAGTGTTCGTGTAAAGAGTAGCCTATCACCGTTCTAATGAATTGAGGTATGTTAGAAATACAGGGGACAATTTGTTCATTCTGTCCCGTCAGTTATCTATAACTAGTAGAGCTGCATACCTGGGCTGTCATAACACCATGTTACACGTGAACGGAAACGAACAATAATAAGTGCAAGTGTTGTATTGACACTGAGAACAATTGCTTTTGCAAACAACAAAAAAACACGGACAATTGAGCAGGTCTACTTTACATGCAGGCATATGTTGACATTGTGAATCAAAATGAGCAATGAAAGGTAACCTTAATGTTAATTTAAAGTGTTGTATTAAACGGTTGTATTAAACGAAAACATGACATCAAAGAAGAAAAAACACCTCAAAAGCTTAACTAGTGTATGGACAATGTGGCAATTCTTTCACACTTTTGAAGTAGAGGCTGTATAGACCATAGTATCTCTTGAGATAAGTGTCCTTGACTCCTTCTTTCACATAAAGCAAGTACGCTTGTCATGAATGTAAGAAAATGAATACAATATGAAGTGCCAGTGCTGGGTTATCGTGTTTTAATTGGATTACCATACATAATGACGTATACTTCTCGAATCCTGAAGTAGGTCCTAAGACTAGACACACAAGGACACGCGCGATTATATATTTTTTAAATCGACAATAAATGTAATGAATCATGTACAAAACAACAAACATATTCTCTTAGGGAAATGTGTTCCGCGACGAATAACGCGTTTATAACCTTGTAGCAAATGGTTTTTGCATTGTGTGAGAATAGATTTTTATCATTCCGTTTCTGACATGCAGAAGAAAAAAAATTCCATCTAACCAACAAGCTAATTGAATTACGGAGGCAAAACAACAGTAAACAGTTTGGGTCATCTTTGATTTGAAATGAAGAAAATTAGTATATACATAAGAAATTTGTCCTCAAACAGCTGATTCGCCCAACTTAAAATATATATTTTTGAAATCATTCTGACAAGAATTATTTGTTGTCAGGAAAGGTTATCGCTGTTGCTAAGTAGAGTCCATGTTTCCCTTTCTGTAAGGGCGTGGATCTCTCCCATCTCACAACTTAAAGGAAAATTCCACCCTTTTGGTATTTAAATAAATGTTAAAGAAAATATATTTGTTTCATTAGCCAATTGTTTTGCATGTCAGCAAGATATAGAACGTTCAAAATACAGCCAGTATGATGCATAATACCAGTTGTATTTCTGTATTTTGAAAGTTATATATCTTGAAAACGTGATTGCTGACATGCAAAACATTTTGGGAATATATCAACAATTGACTAATGAAACAAATACCAAAAGATAGTTTTGGGGTGGAGTTTTCCCTCTAAGGCCTATAGCCGACGGTCATCGTGTATTATAAATAGCCTAACTTGCAAACTTGAAATACATGAATGGTCATAATACCCATGGATCCAGTAGAATTAAGCGGAACTTCTCCATAAACATTCCATTCATTTCCCTATAGACTTATTGTCCATGGAACAATGCGAGGCATGTCACAAGTCAGTCACCATCACACTGCAGTTGGACGTCCTCCTAAAATAATAAACGATTTAGTCAACATTCAAGAGTTGGACAAGCATGAAAACCACGATAGCAGGGTTCAAGAAATTAGGGATGAAATTAAGCCTTCACTCAAGAGTTCCCTAAAAACACCCCGTCTGTCTGTCGCCCAAATACTGACGAGTGCTAACAAACACGACAGCGAGTGGAAATGAGCTAGAACAGGCAACACAAACTCGAACTGGGAACCCGGGGACGGAGGGAGAGTTGGAATGTGATTGTTGGCTGAGCATCTCGCTGTCTGTGTTCACGCAGTTGCGGTAATAACAAGGTGCGCAGGTGCCCATGTGCGCGCCAGGCCTTCACCTGTTCCTAAAGGAGTGCACCGTTTTGCTAATAGCTGATACACATTTCAGACGGAATATGCGGCAAGTTAGGCCTACGTATACAAAATATTACGTTAATTTGACCTCCTTTCAAACAGACCCTTATTTACCACTTATTATTTATAAATGTCAGGGAGTAACAGGCAAATTGGGAGGGGAGGGGGGGTTAAACCATGGGGGCAGTTTGCAGTACAAATGATGGAGGTGTTAAACAATGGAAGTGTTAATACATTTACCTGCAAAAAAAAGCATAGAACCATTCACACAGACCTGATACCTGCATTTTGGTTACAGTGTTAGAGACAATTTCAGGAATCATGACCAAAGGTAGCTTTTGTTTTTTTACCCATTTTTTTTTTTTTTTTTTACCCCTAGCCCTTTCAGATATAAGAAAAAGCTGGTCTAAAAATGCAGGCCTGGTAAATGAATGGGATTTAGGTCTGCGTATGAAAGGGATATTAGAAAGTCAGTGATATTGTCAATAATGTCATTCACATGTAAAACCAGCAAGTGACCAAAGAAACACCATGATCAACCCATTATCATGTCGTCCGTATCCATTCATTAATTTGTGAAGACCAACACCATTAGACATCTTAAACCTACATTGCATTCATGTTCAAATTAAGGAACCTGACATATAGGCTAATTTAATTTTGAAACAGCTAAATAAAATGCAGAGAACATTTATAAATTGAACCAGAAACCGAAACAGTGACAGGTGAAGTCGGAAATGTAAGTTGAAATATTGTCAAGTTTTGAAGGTCCCTTGGGATAGGCCCATGTCAGGAAACAGCGTCACTAAACAAACAACACTTTCCACCTCCAAAGTTATTGAGCGTTCCATGAAAGGGCCTCCAGATCTGACAAGCAATATAACCGCTGCTACACCGAGCTCCAACATATTAAAATGAAAAGTTGGAGGGACTTTGTCACACTGTAACGACTCATTACCATTGGCCCCGACACCCTGACTCGGTTTATTAGCCTCCTAGCAACTGCAGACAAAGAGGCCAGGTTTTAGCGGGATCCGCCTGGGCCGGGCTTGCCTTTGATCTGTGCCCGTTAAGGAGAGGGGAGTCAGTGCCCGAGCACCCGGGTGTTGGTCCGCAGAGAGAGGGTCCCTACCCCATTGAAGTTGAAATGTAAAATGGTTAATGTTAGGGTAGGGGTTAAGATTCGGATTTAGGATACCGACGTCCCAAGGATCCCGGATAGCACTAACCGCAGTGGTGGACTGGTCTGTCCCAATCATGCGAATTTCATAAGTCGCTCGCAGTACATTGAAGGGGTCATTAGCTTTCACCGAAACACAATGACAGACAAATAGGCTACAATTATACAATTATTAAGATAAAAACTTAGATCTGATAATTTTCTGATAAATTATTATTTGGTAGCCTATGAAATAGCCAATTCAGAAAGTGCAGTCACTTTTAGAACATTTTGTACACAATGATACCGGATTTCAGCCGCCTCGCTCATGTCTCTCTGTCTGCCTCTGCTGCACTGACTGACATTTATTTATTCACAGACAATAGGCCTCTCCAAATGAAGTTAGTGATGCTAAAGCACTAGAGACTATTGTAGATTGATACCATAGGCCTTATTTAATATTGCGAATACCATTTTCAATAGAGATCTAACAATGAAAGTGTAGGCCTAGTAATATTTATTAAACGTGCCTACAACAAACATGAACAAACAAAACAAACACACATTTTATAGACTATTTATGAACGTTTTTTAATTTGGAAGATACATTATTTAATGGAAAATAGGTTATTATATTTATAGGCTACTATCAAACTATTTTAAATTGAACGAGCATTAGTAAATCACATTAGTTTTTTTAGGGCTTTTTTGGGACTTAGTTCTTTAAAATGCGTTCAAAAATCAAACATCAATTTCCGTTTTCTGTATATGTTTCCACAATGGGTCGATTATCTTACATCCTAGCTTGTCTCATATGGGCCATTTCATGAAAATCATACAAATTATTTGAAAAAGAAAACATTTTACACTGTCACACCTACACGCCCATCACACACATTTTGAACCAAGAGTCTTCATGTAAAAACAATATTCCAGTAATTATTCATCAATTTAAAACTCTTGATTAATATAAACACAGATACATTGACATTTTTCCAAAATACAAATAACATGAAAAAACGAAAACCTTATCATTATGTTCAAATAGGCTACTTCTAAATGGAAATATTTTTCGAGCCTTCAAAATGTAAAAAAAAGACAATTATCTCTGCAAAAATTACATCAAATGAGAACTTTAACCGACTCACTTACAGATGAAAATGAGAGAGACAGGTGTAATAGTAGGCTAGTCTTCTCAGGAGACTTCTTATAGTATCTCAAAAGAGTTGATACTGAAAAAAGGCAGCCCTGCAGTAAATGATAGGAAATCTGAATACAGTCTAATTGGAGAGTTAACGAGTTAAATCACATTACATGTAACATTGCCTCATCAACTCATCATTATGCTACAAATGCCTCAAAATCACTTTATTAAGACTTTAATTGTCAAACTGTGTGGTCAAAGACTCTAGTGTCTATTATTTACACTAGTTGTTTTATTGCATGGGAATGCTCTTTTGTGGAAATTAATGTGTTGCATATTGTCATTAGCACACTATTAAAATAACGAAGTCCGTATTTGGGCAAATCTTCGCCATTAGCCACCCGGGTACCATCAAGATTAATGGAAAAATATGTAAAACATTTCATTTAAAATGTTCATCTGACATTGTTTTGCAAGCATGTTCTCTTCTCTGTCATATGGTCATAATTGATGAAAGCGATCTCGATCAACATAACTGGGGCTATGAAAACAGCCTCCCAGCCTAATGGATTCCCATCTCCATTTTGTTGAGTGAGGTTATAATCGTGTTAATTGCAATTGACTCTCTCTGGGAATACCAGCAAAATATATTTAAACACATCTGTCATTGCCAGGGCTGAGAAGATTATGTCAGTTCCATTAAAGACATGTCTTGGTGAATTACACTGGATAGATAGGCAGGAGTGATGGAGGGACATTTAATAAATGCAATCACACACCAAAATTACAACCAGTGGTAAGTTAAACAGTGTGAAACAAGGTAGCCCTAAAGGTAGGATTGATTTGTCTGACTAAACTTTCAGACAGGTCAATGGCCGAAGCCACCTGACCTGAAAAAGGGTACTGTTGCATATTGTAGCCCGGAATACAAACTGAATAACACTCCATTTCACTCCCGTTAAACTTCAGTTAAACATAATGGATTCAGTTCGGATCCCAGACTATACGGTTATTGTACTGAGACGGAAACACATAGCGACGTTTCAACACCAGGTGGATCTCCATACCCCCTTGACCTGCAACTCAGATCCAAATGTCTCCAACAATGCTGTGTACACATAGGCTTGAATGGCAGGCCTATTCTGCAGCCAAGTATAATTTGATGTGCTATGACAATGCTGTCAATATTGTGCTAAGACAGTCCATTGAATTAATATCTGTTTTATACTTCCACCGAAGGGGTGACATGGGTGGAGAATAGCCCCACCAGATATAGCCGTTCCTGGGCACAGACACAGGGCACAGACAGGGTAGCATGGAACTCTGGTACAGGCCAAACAACTTGATAGGCTGCTGTATTCAGAGAATTGATGGGTTATGCCACTCGGGGTTGAATTTTGGGGGTGCATGCCTGGGGGTGCTGGGCACGTTTATGATACAGTATAAATGTGGGAACACCCAGTGCCATTGGAAATGTCAACATTGGTCTCTCCCACTGCTTCAGGGTCTCCCCAAGAAACAATGCATCATTTAAACATGTCAAGAAGTTTTACCGTATGGCCAATGCTCTTCTAGAAAACGACATTTTCTAAACACACAGAACCAAGTTTATGTGTCATATTCCCATTCATAGTTGAGGCTCGGACAAACATATACATAACAGTTATATTAAGCTTTCAGAACAGCCTGTCCTTTTGGGACTATATTTCTTTGTAAGAAATGGAAATGATTAAACGACTATATTTGAACACATGCAGGTCTGCTTTTAAGACATTAGCTGTCACACTCAAGTCCCACCAAAACTACACTTGCATTAGTCACACTCAGGCCTCCCAAACACACGCACACACTTCAGAGGGGGTTCCCTAAGCCACTTTGTGGAATAAGCAGAAGTCAACTCCGGACGCTTCTGTCGCCCAATCATAGCGACCGAATCGCAGGTGGAAAATGAGAGGCAAAAACAAGCAGAACACCATGACAAGATCACAACTAAATGAGAGCGATAGGCAAAATAAGTGAGAAGGAGTGAGAAAGAGGTGTGAGGGTGACAGAGAGAGATATGTGGCCAAATGCCAAGGAGACAGCTCATTGTTGTTTTTTTTGGCTGGGCACAGTGGTGGCTTCAATCTTTTTGTCTGGCTTTGGGCTGGTACAGACCTGAGAGCCCGCTCCAGACACAATAGATCATACAGCAGCAAGTCACACACACCCACCCACACCGTACTGCCTGTTCATTACCATGGCCACCAATGGCACCATTAACCATTCAACACATTATGCCTCAGTTCCCAGTTAGTGGCTGTGTAACAGCAGTTAGAAAAGGAACCTGACGACAAGAAGGAGAGAAGTAAAAACAGAGAAATACGGACAATTGTTCATTTTTTATTTCGCGATAAATGGGTCAACGTGTGTGTGAGAGAATATGTGTTTGTGTATGATACACAGAGCGAGACATGTATTTACATGTTAGTGAGCGTTTGAATCCGTGGTTTGTATGCATCTCTGGTGCGGAGGTCAGCGAGGGCCTGGTGCCCAGTTCAATCGTATTAATACGGCCCCTTCAAGGAGAACACCGGCCCCCAGTCCACACACAAAGACCTCAGCTTTACTGACAGGACTGAAGCAAAATCTCAGATTGTTGCTATAACTAAATGTGCTAAGGCTCTTTAGCAAACAGAGCTTTGATGTGGGGCTGAGTGCTGGGGCCCGAAGGAGTGTGTCTGTGTGTGTGTGTGTGAGTGAGTGAGTGTGTGCCCACAGTGCCCAGCCTGAATGGAAGAACAACAGTGTCTTGTGTTTGTTTAGCCTTTCCCCCAGCTGGACCCTGGAGGTGGGTGAGCATCTGTCGTGACCCAGGAGAGGCAGGAGGCACACGCACACCCACGCACTGCCAAAAAGTGCCCGCACCCCTAGTGTAACCCTGGACGCTCCATTACCACATGAAAAAAATAGTATAGTTTACTACAGTATAAACACTGTTGTATTGGGGCTGCAGGTAGCCTAGGGGCGGCAGGTGGCCTAGTGGTTAGAGCGTTTGACCTGTAACCGAAAGGTTGCAAGATCGAATCCACGAGCTGACAAGGTAAAAATCTGTTGTTCTGCCCCTGTTAACAGTTAACAGTTAACCCACTGTTCCTAGGCTGTCATTGACAATAAGAATTTGTTCTTAACTGACTTGCCTAGTTAAATAAAGGTAAAATAAATAATAATAATAAAACATATATAGTAATTGCAGACTGTAATGATGTTGCGGACTGTACTGTGGTACCTACTGTTTACTGTAGTATATGCTATAGTAATTACTGTAGTGTTTTAGCAGACTGTAGTATTTACTGTGGTGTTTTTGCAGACATTAATGAAGTATTTACCATAGTGCTTTTGTTTTATGATCTTTGACATATAAGTGGGGATCTTCTCCTTGAGGAAACCTATTAGGCAAATACTAAAAGAGCACTAAAAGAGCACATTTTGTAACCTGTAACCATATAACCTGTATGTAGGTTGGACTGGGGTCTGAACAGATATTTCATAGCTTCTGCTCTTTCCTATAACGTGTAGGGAACACAATATAGTCTATACTTGGCATGTAGGTTTCTCACTTATGGGTGGCGGGAGGGGAATGGGGAGGGTATAGGCAATTAAATACTGTAGTATTACTGTAGTAGTTTTGCTGACTTTACTGTAGTGTTTTTGCAGACTGTAGTATACTGCAGTATTTACTATAGTATTCTACAGTATAATACAACATTCTATAGTAAGTACTACACACGATCGAGGGATACTACAGATTCTACAGGATACAACAGTTCACTACATCATTCTATAGTAAGTACTGTAGTATTCTATAGTAAACTGTAGTAGTTTTCATGTGGGTTACCATTGAAACAACTGCAATTCTTAAATAGTATTTTCACAACCATCGTGCCAACCCTAACTTTAATGTGCTGGCATGGATATTTTCTTCTCAAATTGCCCTTTCCAGCATGGTTCCAGAAACTATGGTGCATGTGCAACCAGGCCAGCGCAGTGCAGCGCCGTTTGGCACAGTCAGTAGTATGAAAAGTGTAAAATAATATCCTGCTTGACAACATTAACATCAGTCTAAAACATCGACCTTAAACCTGTCATTCTTACCACAAAGACACCGTAGGATATGAATATCAAACATTTGGTGCTTTATCAGTGAACAAATTAATCAAATGCATTTTATTTATCAACAATAATCAATTTAATTTAAATAAAACAACAAAAAAATTCAACATCAATAACATCTAGAATTCAAGTGACTATTACACCAGGCCAGTGCAAAGTTTCTGAAATGTTGGTGCTTTGTACCAGCTGACAAACCTGTCTGGTCGAAGAGTTTGGGGTGTCCGGTGGTATCCAGTCACCTCTCGCTAATGCCAGGGTATACATAAAAGTGACACTTATCACCATCTCTCAACTTGTCTAGTTTTTCCGTCCCCTCATTTCACTCCTCTGTTCTTTCCTCCCCCATATCTTCTTCCAGAGTGCCTCACATCCCCGTGACGGCAGCAGCTAGCGTTACGATGTTCTGAGCCTGCTTCACTGAGGGCATGTCGATCATACTGCCCCGGAAGTTGAAGGCACCCTGGAGACAGGGAGAAGAGGTCAGTGGAGAATACTGGAGAAGCTAGTGTGCATCCCATATACCTTTCAAGTATATGGAAACTCCCTCTAGTCCATGCCTACACCAATCCAATGCTTTTAATACTTGTTTGGGAGTAGTGAACGAGTGCACACTCAGGAGGAAGGAGAGATTATTGGGACTCAACAGAGAATGCAGCTTCCTTATCTCCTCCCCTTCATCTGGACTGGTTGGAAAATACTTGACAGGTAAAAACATTTTGTGGAAGCTCATCACTAGGTTGGCTTGCACTTGGTTAGATCGTTTCAGATTGGGCCAACAAAGTAGAGGAGGCAAGGAATTAAAGAAGACCCAATGTGTAAGCACTGGGGGGGGATCCTAACTTGAGGTCTTGCACGTGTTGCTCCAAATTTCAGGAAACTTTTGGTGTAATAAAAGTTCACCGCTAAGAGAAAACAGCGTCCGACTTTAATTTCAGAGTCATCCGCACCTCACCAAAAGGGTGAGTTTTCTTTTATATATATATATTTTTTTTATACATTTAGTCATTTAGCAAGGGGTTCTCAAACTTTTTGGGGCCAGGGGCCCCTTCAGTGATATCAAATGGATCAGCGACCCCCTTATAATCAAAACACAAATCGAGTGAGAAAAAAATTGCATACAAGGAGTTTCACTATTGTTGATTTATTTAACAATGAATGACTTCGGGCAATGCATGGCCAGACGAACCAAGTCTCGGGCCCAGGGAAGGAGTATTTTAAAGGCCCATCTCTTGGCATAGGAGCTAACATTTTTCAGTTTTCAAGCTAATTTCCTGCAATTCTACAGATTTTGTCATGTGGCAGAGAGATGTTTGGTTGTTGCAGCTTTAGGGTTGGGGGGGGGGGGGGGGGCTTGATTTATTGGAGATAGCTTGTGTCAATTAAAGAAAACCTAGTGGATAATGCTGGAAATATTGGTAAAAATAAAACCCAAAACAACTGGCCCTAGTCATAACAACTCTTATCATGGGTTGATATGGACTATTTTGCTGCAGAACACCATTGACATGGACAGGAGATATGTTCATTTATTGAACTACAAAAGATGATATTTCACTATCTTTATTTGACAGTTGTGAAATTACCAGACTAAAAAGCGGCCATTTCTGATCAGCCAGTTACTTCACAAGCAGCCTAAAATATCCTGAGCTCAGTTCGCTAAATGAGGGAAAACATTTTCTAAACCGAGACAATATAAATAAGAAGACATTGGCAAGGCATTCACAGTCAACAACGACTGAGAGTTCAGGAAGAAACAGACGCCGCTGGGGCAGAGAAAGGGAATGACTCGGACTCTGCTCTCTGCTTCAAACGCCTTCGACAACACGCACACACACCAGGGTCGGGTAGGATGGGTCCCTAGGACGATGCTTAGTGTAGGCAGGGCAGAGGCCGGCAGGCAAAGAGAGAGAGAGGTGCGGGGCAGATTGTGTATTTCTCACACCAGCCTGTCCCTCAATAGGCAGACAGCCCACAGAGCACTACACACAGGAGGCAACGATGCACTAAATTAGAAACAATAATCACATTTTATTTGTCACATGCGCCGCATACAACAGGTATTTCGGGAAATGCTTACTTACAAGCCCTTAAACAAACAATGCAATTTTAAGAAAATATAGTTAAGAATAAATAAACTAAAGATAGAAATAAAAAAGTAACACAATAAAATAACAATAATGAGGCTATATACAGGGGGTACCGGTACCGAGTCAATGTGCGGGGGTACAGGTTAGTCAAAGTAATTTGTTCATGTAGTTAGTGGTAAAATGACTATGCATAGATAATAAACAGCCAGTAGCAACATTGAAAAAAAAAAGGGGGGAGTCAATGCAAATAGTCCGGGTGGCCATTTGATATTTAATAAACTACACTTAATCTAACACTCCGCCCCACACCCTTCCATATTCCAAACCCAAATCTACTCTACTTACCCTGCAGTGTCACACTGGCGAGTATACAGAAAAGGACATCAACGATTAAGAGGTGTGTGTGCGCATGTACAGTGCATTCAGAACGTATTCAGACCCACCGAGTTTTTACACGTTACATTACAGCCTTATTGTATAATAGATTCAATAAAACATTTCCCTCATCAATCTACACACAATACCTCATAATGACAAAGAGAAAACAGGTTTTTACACGTTTTTGCACATTTATAAAAAAGAAAAAACACATACCTTATTCACATAAGTATTCCTTTGCTATGAGACTCGAAATTGAGCTCAGGTGCATCCTGTTTCCATTGATCACCCTTAAGATGTTTCAACAACTGGATTTATAGTCCACCTGTGCTAAATTCAATTGATTGGACATGATTTGGAAAGGCACACACCTGTCTATATAAGGTCCAAAAGTTGACAGTGCATGTCAGAGCAAAAACCAAGCCATGAGGTCAAATGAATTGTCTGTAGAGCTCAGAGACAGGATTATGTCGAAGGCACAGATCTAGGAAAGGGTACCAAAACATTTCTGCAGCACTGAAGGTCCCCAAGAACACAGTGGCCTCCATCATTCTTAAATGGAAGAAGTTTGGAACCACCACGACTCTTCCTAGAGCTGGCCGCCCAGCCAAACTGAGCAATCGGGGAAGAAGGGTCTTGGTCAGGGAAGTGATCAAGAACCCAGTGGTCACTCTGACAGAGCTCCAGAGTTCCTCTGTGGATATGGGAGAACCTTCCAGAAGGACAACCATATCTGCAGCACTCCACCAATCAGGCCTTAATGGTAGAGTGGTCAGACGGAAGCCACTCCTCAGTAAAAGGCTCATGACAGCCCGCTTGGAGTTTGCCAAAAGGCACCTAAAGACTCTCAGACCATGAGAAACAAGATTCTCTGGTCTGATGAAACCAATATGGAACTCTTTGACCTGAATGCCAAGCGTCATGTCTTGATGAAACCTGGCACCATTCATACAGTGAAGCATGGTGGTGGCAGCATCATGTAGTGGCGATTTTCTTCAGTGGCAGGGACTGGGAGAATATTCAGGATCGAGGGAAAGATGAACGGAGCAAAGTACAGAGAGATCCTTGATGAAAACCTGCTCCAGAGCGCTCAGGACCTCAGACTGGGGCAAAGGTTCACCTTCTAACAGGATAACGACCGTAAGCACACAGCCAAGACAACACAGGAGTGACTTAGGGACAAGTGTCTGAATGTCCTTGAGTGGCTCAGCCAGTGCCCGGACTTGAATCCGATCGAACATCTCTGGAGAGACCTGAAGCTGTGCAGCAACACTCCCCATCCAACCTGACAGAGCTTGAGAGAATCTGCAGAGAAGAATGGGAGAGGCTCCCCAAATACAGGTGCGCCAAGCTTGTAGCATCATACCCAAGAAGACTTGAGGCTGTAATCACTGCCAAAGGTGCTTCAACAAAGTACTGAGTAAAGGGTCTGAATACTTATGTACATTTGAAATGTAAGTTTTTTTTATACATTTGAAAACATTTCTAAAAACCTGTTTGTGCTTTGTCATCATGTGGTAGTGTGCATAGATTGATGAGGGGGAAAAAACGATTTAATACATTTTAGAATAAGTCTAACGTAACAGAATGTGGAAAAGTCAAGGGGTGTGAATACTTTCTGAATGCACTGCACAGTAGAAATGTCATATCTTAGAGCAGAGCTAGCTGACCCCTGGTATAACTAAATAGATATATGTACTCTTTATATTCTCTTGCATATAATGGCATAGCGTGAGCCATCCTGTAATGTGTATTTTAATGCAGTTATGCACTGATGTCATCCTGTGAATTTCGTTCTAAAGTCCTAAGCAATGACACGTTAATAAACATTTCTTAACTCTACATTCTGAGGCTGACTACTATAGTTGATTTACCTTTCCCAGCTTCTGGTACTCGTCAAAGGCAGCAATCAGTTCTGTAGCCCACTGGACCCTCTCCTGACTGGGTGAGAACTCCTCCTGTACCGCCTGGACCTGGTTGGGATGGATCACCTGCTTACCTGTATAGTGAAAAGGAAAATACATACATGTACATTAGCCTATACATGAACACAGACATATCAATAATATCTTCAAGCGAAAAACTTAACAATCATCTGCTTATCTGCATAGGGAAAAAGATAAACAGCCTACATTATACAGTAGATATTGTACAAGCATAAAGAAACGCCAACAACATCGCAAAATTAATACAACATTTTCATGCTTTATCAGTTGGTTGAAATTAAGAGGTAACAATGTTAAAATCCTTCTGTGGCTTACTGAGAAATTCAACTCAACTGCTAAATACTTGGTACATGTTGTTGCTTTTCAAATTACTTGGTCAAATTAATTATGTATTTCTTGACATGTTATTTTATCAACATAGACCAGATAAATAATTATTTTTGTAGAGGCTTTTATATTGTTGTATTGGAAGGTAGCCATCCAAAAGCCGCTCTTTCTCTGGTGGGTGAGGGGCCTGTACCCAGCCGGTGGCCCCACGTTCAGCCGGTCTATGTGTGTTTGATTGGTGTGTGTTTTGGGTTTTCAGTCAGTGTGTGTTCAGTCAGTGGCCCTGTGTTCAGAAGGTGTGTGTGTGTTTGGCCAGTGTGTGAGTTCGTGTGTGTGTGTGTGTTCCGTCAGGGTCTCTCAGACTGTGTATATGGGACACCGTGGGGCAAGAGGAAGTGATGCATCACGAGTATCATGGGGTGTCCCCTCCATTTTGTCCTTGAGCAGCACCGTATCATGGCTGTACCTCGGCTGTAGAGGAGAAACTCTGCTGCACGCTTAGTTACGCTTCAATCTCAGCCTGAACCCATCTGGAACAGGACCCTGACTGCTGCTAAACAGGCCTGTGAGAGCTCGAAGAATACACACAGCAAGCATTTCATTGTTAGTCTACACCAGTTGTTTACGAAGCATGTGACAAATACAATTTGATTTGACATACATACACAGGCAGGCTGGAAGACAGATACACACACACACCCACACACACACACACAAATAATTCACTGCAGGTGTACTGTTTTTGTCTTTCTATCACAAACACACAATGAAACCGTGCTATTACGCAATAATATTGTAACAATTCAGCTACCAAATTCTACTATACAATCATTCTCACCAGTCTTAGAAAATATCACAGTATTAAAAAGATAACGATTCAAATCGGATCTATTCCATCTCTAATTTCTCCAAAACCTCAAAAAGAGCATAATTGTCTCTGAACCAACCAATTCTTTCCAAGTCCAAATAATCCCCAACCAGTCAAACAAAAAATGCTAAAAGACGAAGAAACACCACCCTTTTGCCCCTGTATGTCTGTACTTCACAACATTTACCTCATTTAAAAGACACTCTGATCGAGAGCGATTTACAGGAGCAATTAGGGATAAGTGCCTTGCTCAAGGTTTTTCACCTATATCTACTTGGGGATTCGAAACAGCAACTTTTTGATTACTGGCCAAACGCTCTAACCGCTAGGCTACCCGCCGCCCAACTAACAAGGAGTTAAACCCATTCTGACACAATCCTCGTAAGTCTAGGAGCTAACGCACGGCGCTCTGCGCTGCCATAACCCTGTGTATATTGGCGGATCAAACTTGCAGCAGAGAGAAGAGAAGAGTTAGCGCTAGCAGGCAGGCAGTTAGCGCTAGGCTAGCAGAATGGAGCCCAGTAAAAAAAACAATAATAATAAATAGACCCCCATCTGCCCCTCTCATCCTGGTTAACCCCTGAGAAACAGGGTCTGCCTTTTATGTTTCACTTAAGAGAGTAGTTTGACGATGCTATGTGAACTGTTTTTTTTGCAATATATTTTCATTGAGGTATTTATTTATGTGAGGGTATTTGAATTCAAAAACTTGAGAAAAGAAAAATCAAACGCTACTTTTGCTGTTTACAGAAATCGTTTGTCGGCAGTTCCACAGAGGGATCAGGAGTGTGTGTGTGTGGACATGAGGATTCTGCATGCACAGTTCCTTTAGGGCTGGCCATGCTGGATAAACATCCTAAAGAGGAGTCCTTGCTCCCATGTCTGAGGGGCGAGTATGTGTCTGAATTGTGTGTGTGTTTTTCACATTCAGTGATAGACCTGCTTCAGTTCTCTTATAAGAAAACAATCCCCCTCACCTCCTCGGCCACCGGTTTCAAGTCTATTTTTGTTACGTGCACAAGTACATTGAAATGCCTTTCTTGCAAGCTCTTTCCTAACAACGCAGTAATCAATATCAGTAGTACTGAGTAAAGTAGAACAAGAACACACGAGAAATAGAAATAAGAACACGCAAAAAGTAAGCAAGCATCAGGGTCAGTTCCAAAAACACATTTACAATGGGCAGGGACGCTGGAGTGGTAAGGGTAGATATGTACAGGGGTAAGGTGACTAGGCATCAGGATATATGATAAACAGAGTTGTAGCAGCGTATATGATAATTGTATATGTGTGTGTGCGTGTGTATAGAGTCAGTATGAATGTGTATGTGTGTGTGTGAGCAAATGAAGTGTATGTGTGAGTATGTGTGTTGGAGTGTGAGTGTGCAGAGAGTCAGTGCAAAAAAACAATACAATAAAAGATCAATTCAGATAGTCCTGTAACCTTTTTGTTAGCTATTTTGCAGTCTTATGGCTTCGGGATAGAAGCTGTTCAGGAGTCTGTAGATGTCAGACTTGTTGCTCCGGTACCGCTTCCCAAGTGGAAGCAGATAGAACAGTCTATGGCTTGGGTGGCTGAAGTCTAACAATTCTCTGGGCTATCCTTTGACACTGCCTGATATAGAGGTCTAGGATGGCAGGGAGCTTGGCCCAAGTGATGTACTTTGCTGTCCGCACCTCCCTCTGTAGCGCCATGCGATCGAGGGGGGTGCTGTTGCCATACCAAGCAGTGATGCAGCCGGTTAAGACGCTCTCAATGGTGCAGCTGTATAACTTTTTGGAGGATTTGAGGGCTGTCGTGTTTCTTCACAACTGTGTGCGTGGACAAATTTAAGTCCTTAGTTATTTGGACACCGAGGAACTTTAAGCTCTCGACCTGTTCCACTCACTAAAGTGGGCCCAATATGGATGGGCGAGCGTTCGCAAACTTGAAGATGATGATGCTAGAGTTGTGTGGCCACGCAGTCGTGGGTGAACAGGGAGTACAGGAGGGGACTAAGCACACATCCTTGTGGGTCCCCCGTGTTGAGGGGTCAGCTTGGTGGGGGTGATATTGCCTACCCTCACCACCTGGGGTTGGACCACCTAGTTGCAGAGGGCGGTGTTCAGTTCCAGGGTCCCAAGCTTGGTGACGAGCTTGGAGGGGACTATGCTGAGCTGTAGTCGGTAAACAGCATTCTCACATAGGTATTTATCTTATCTAGGTGGGTGAAGGCAGTGTGGAGTGTAATTTAGATCGCATCGTCTATGGATCTGTTGGGGCGGTATGCAAATTTGAGTGGGTCTAGAGTGTCTGGGATGATGGAGTTAATTTGTCCCATAACCATAACATGCTCCGAGAATGCGGCCTGGAATACCGTCCGGCTCCGTGGCCTTACGAGTGTTGACCTGATAAAAAACCTTACTCACGTCGGCCTCACAGAGTGAGATAACCCAGTCCTCTGGTTCGGCGGGGGGCCCTCATGCACAGCTTGGTGTTGTTTTTGTCGAAGGGTGCCGGGTTAACAATGTGTATGTACTCTGTAATATGAAATTTCAATTATCTTACAGTTTCCAACATAATAATAACCACATGGGCACTAAAGTAAATAGAAAACAAATCTTGTTTTGCAAGAAATTCTACCCGACATACATGTTCTTTCCCGTATGAGGGTGAAGAAGGATCTTAGGTTGCTTCCTGTGAGCAACAGCTGCACATTTCTTTGTTTATTCAAATTTTAATTTTTAAGCTCTTGCGGAAAATAGTAGAATATTTATGTAAAAATGTATGTAAATAGTGAAAAAACAAAGATGCAGTGCTGCAATGTGACATCATCTAGAAATATGGGTGAATGTCAAGTGTTCCCAAAGGCTGACGAAGGCTGCCGACAAAACGTGTCCGTTTGTTCTGACCTCTGCTGCTAAAAAAATATATTAAAACTTAAAGAATATTTCAGTGAGTGTAGGTTTCTTCTTTCTTCAGCCATATGCCTTTTGAACCCTGCACACAAATACTTTTTGTTACTACAAATTTGAGCTGAGCACACCAATTGCCACCCATTCTGGCACTGCCAGGGTTTAAGATAAGAAACGTATGTGTGTGGGTCTAATGAAGGGAGAGTGACAGAGCACACTGACAGACAGGGTGACTCAGGTCCCTTCACTTACACCCCATTGGCTCTCCCAAAACGCATCACTCATGCCCTCCAGCCAATCCCAGGCTGCCATGTGGTGCTGGCCCCCCATTGGAGGATTGCTATTTAGCAAAGTGCTCTCAGGCGAATGATGTGCAGGGTCCCTGGGATGCGAGTGAAATACCATTTGAAAAAAGCACCAAATTTCCGCTGCGATTCGGGTAAATGCTTTCTCTCTTTGCATGTGCTGCTGTTTTTCCCAGTTAAAGGAGAATATCACAGATGGGAGGTGCCATCGAAAATGTTTAGTAAAAGCACAGAAAAGGCCACCATTTTATGGTAAGACAGTGGGCGGGGGGAAACAAAAAGACTACACAGCCACAAAATGGACTTGCTACAAAAATCATATGGACAAGCTACAAAAATCATGTACTCCGGAAAATATAGCTGAAAAGCCTATGCCACCATATCAGAAAACGAATGTTGCTCCAATTCTAAATCCTTCTAAAATCACTCTGAAGAACATAAAAAACACGCCACTTCATGGTATCAGCAGCATGTCCATTATAATGGTCAATTACTGAGAAACCGGCAGTCTTTTAAGTGACAATAACCGGCTGACAAAATGTAAAGACTGCCACAGCCCTAGTCAGTACTGGTCAGTAGTTGTGTGGTTTTGGGGTTGTGGTTAGCAGCTGTAGTCAGTAACTGTGTGGTTTTGGTCAGTAGTTGTGTGGTCAGCAGTTGTGTGGTTGTGGTCAGCATTTGTGTGATTGAGGTCATAGTTTTGTAGTTGTGGTGACTAGTTGTGTGGTTCAATAGTTACGTGGTAAGTAGTTGTGTGGTCAGTAGTTGTGTGGTTGTGGCCAGTAGTTGTGGTCAGTACTGGTCTGTAGCTGTGGTTGTGGTCAGTAGTTTTGTGGTCAGTAGTTGTGAACATAGTTGTGGTTGTTGTCAGTAGCTATGGTCAGTAGTTGTGGTCAGTAGATGTGTGGTCAGTAGTTTTGTGGTTGTGGTCAGTAGTTGTGGTCAGTAGCTGTGTGGTTGTGGTCAGTTACTTCCGGTCACAACTTCCAGACTTGTCTCCGTGCTGCTGTTTGTTGGTACTTTGTTGCTACCTGACAACTTTACGGTTTTCATTTTTAATAACCGTTTAATCTAAATCTTTATTTTACACATTTACCAACATCTTACGTTTTTTTCCCCCTCGCTCAACTTTTTTCATTCAACTTTTTCACCCGGATGCTTTATCTGGACATGGTTCTACAGGACCTCCACCAGCCGAAGCCAAGTAGTAATATTAAGCCATCTAATTGCAGTCGCTGTACTCATAATATACAGGAAAACTATCGCCTTATGGTGAGGATAGCCGTGCTGCAAGCCCAGCTTCAGACACAATCGTTAGGCAAGGGTCATTTAAGTGTAGGAAAGTACGAAACAGCATCAGTGCCACCAATAAGTACAGATAGCAGTATTCATCCCCTGAAACAGTCCCCGCAGCCGGACAATTTTCTCAAGGCTTCTGGAAGGAAATGCTGTCGGAACGCTCAACTGGTGTCGCTCATTCAGCCGACATAAACTTTCAACAGGTTCTCCCCATTAAGCAACGAGTCGGAGTCAGAGGCCGAGCCATCTCTGGACTCTCCTCCACCCGTTACGGGGTCTGAGCCGCCGAAGCCTCCCACCATTAGCTCTGATAAATTGAAAACCCTAGTCATTGGCGACTCCATTACCCGCAGTATTAGACTTAAAACGAATCATCCAGCGATCATACACTGTTTACCAGGGGGCAGGGCTACCGACGTTAAGGCAAATCTGAATATGGTGCTGGCTAAGGCTAAAACTGACGAGTGTAGAGAGGATAGGGATATTGTTATCCACTTCGGCACCAACAATGTTCGGATGAAACAGTCAGAGGTCACCAAGAATAACATAGCTTCAGCGTGTAAACTAGCTAGAAAGATGTGTCGGCATCAAGTAATTGTCTCTGGCCTCCTCCCAGTTAGGGGGAGTGACGAGCTCAAAAGCAGAGTCTCACAACTCAATCGCTGGTTGATAATGTTTTTCTGCCCCTCTCAAAAGATAGAATTTGTAGATTATTGTCCCTCTTTCTGAGACTCACCCACTAACAGGACCAAGCATGGCCTGCTGAGGAGTGACGAACTCCACCCAAGCTGAAGGAGTGCTCTCATCTTATCTATCAACATAGACAGGGCTCTAACTCCTCTAGCTCCACAATGAGATAGGGTGCAGGCCAGGCAGCAGGCTGTCAGCCAGCCTGCCAGCGTAGTGGAGTCTGCCACTAGCATAGTTAGTGTAGTCAGCTCAACTATCCCCATTGAGACTGTCCAACATGTCTCCGGACCTTTTCACTGCCACAGTCATACCTGGACCTAGTTTTGGAATAAATATTGTGGATATTAACGTTTTCCCTCATAATGCCGGGCCAAAGTAACCATCCAGCCAGGACGGGTTGTGCAGGCTTTACGCTCGAAACCTCCAGTGCGCCTCCACGGCCCAGTGTATCCTGTGCCCGCTCCCAGAAACAGGCCTCCAGTATGTCTCCCCAGCCTGGTGAGCCCTGTGGCAGCTCCACGTATCAGACTGCCCATACGTCTCCTCACTCCAGTGATGATCCATGGCAAGAAGCCTCCAGTGATGATCCATGGCACAAAGCCTCCAGTGATGAGGCTATTTATGCTGCAGACAGTCTGTTATATCTGGAGTATTTCGACTGTCTTATCTGGTGTCCTGTGTGAATTTAAGTATGCTCTCTCTAATTCTCTCTTTCTTTCTCTCTCTCGGAGGACCTGAGCCCTAGGACCATGCCTCAGGACTACCTGGCATGATGACTCCTTGCTGTCCCCAGTCCACCTGGCCGTGCTGCTGTTCCAGTTTCAACTGTTCTGCCTGCGGCTATGGAACCCTGACCTGTTCACCGGATGTGCTACCTGTCCCAGACCTGCTGTTTTCAACTCTCTAGAGACAGCAGGAGTGGTAGAGATACTCTCAATGATCGTTTACTCCTAAGGTGCTGACTTGTTGCACCCTCGACAACTACTGTGATTATTATTATTTGACCATGCTGGTCATCTATGAACATTTGAACATCTTGGCCACGTTCTGTTATAATCTCCACCTGGCACAGCCAGAAGAGGACTGGCCACCCCTCATAGCCTGGTTCCTCTATAGGTTTCTTCCTAGGTGTTGGCCTTTCTAGGGAGTTTTTCCTAGCCACCGTGCTTCTACACCTGCATTGCTTGCTGTTTGGGGTTGTAGGCTAGGTTTCTGTACAGCACTTTGATATATCAGCTGATGTAAGAAGGGCTATATAAATACATTTGATTTGAGTAGTTCTGGTCAGTAGTTTTGGTCAGTAGTTGTGTGGTTGTGTTCAGTAGTTGTGTGGTTCAGTAGTTGTGTGGTTGTGGTCAGTGTCTAAACTACAGTTGTGAAAACTGAAAGAAGTGCAATGAGAAGTGATCTGGTGAAATATGAAAGGAGTGAATGGAGGCAGTTGTTGTCCAATGCAGTTGTTGCTAGGCGACAGTTGCCTTGGCTGGCCTGCCTCCGCCATGGCTAAAGTCAGTGTGAAAAACATGCTAACATACAGTACGTAAAATAATACATCTGCTAGCTTCCAACATCACTTACTGCATCTAGAAAGCGAGCACTTGATGGGTTCCTAAAACTGCTCTATATGTAGAAGCTATTCCTAATCCATTCTCAGGTCGGAAAAGTAGAGAAGTAGAGAAAGATTTCATTCAATCTATGTTTTTGACTGACTTGTTGGGGGAGTGGTCAAAACAGGAGTTGTTGAGAAAAAGTTGGTAGAAAATGTGTTAATGCAGTTACTAAAACAGCTGTATCGTTAGAACTGTATGATATATTTTGGTTCGAATAGCAGAGAAGTAGATGAAGATTGGTTGTTAGAAAAGCTGTCAATGTAGCTGATTTGTGTCAAAAGTTGTATTGCTGCATTTACAGTGAATGGAATGTTGGGAGTGATGGGGAGATTTAGAATGTTGAGGAAATAACATGTACGTGAATGGAGGACAAAAAAAATGTATAACTTAAAAAGTATAAAACATATCGAAAAGTTGTATACAATCAACTCAATCCAGACCAGTCCACACGTTTTAAAGTTTGAATGGCGTTTCTAGCGTAAATGGTATAAGAGGAGTATCGTGCTAAATAATAATAATAAAAAGTCTGAAGTATGACGAAGATGTAAAGTCGGTACCAAGTCCCACCTAATAACAATACTCATATTATTATTATTATTATGTAAAAAATCTAGAGTTGTGCTTTGCCTTCAGCGAGTACACCTAATAAAAACAATCAAAAACACAGTACATAGAACACAAACAAAGCTATATATACACAGTTGAAGTCAGAAGTTTACATACACCTTAGCCAAATACATATATACACAATTTTTCACAATTCCAGACATTTAATCCATGTAGAAATTCCCTGTCTTAGGTCAGTTAGGATCACCACTATTTTAATTAAGAATGTGAAATGTCAGAATAATAGTAGAGAGAATGATTTATTTCTGATTTTATTTCTTTCATCACATTCCCAGTGGGTCAGAAGTTACCATACACTCAATTAGTATTTGGTAGCATTGCCTTTAAATTGTTTAACTTGGGTCAAACGTTTTGGGTAGCCTTCGACAAGTTTCCCACAATAAGTTGGGTGAATTTTGGCCCATTCCTCCCGACAGAGCTGGTGTAAATGAGTCAGGTTTGTAGGCCTCCTTGCTCGCACACACTGCCATCTATTTTGTGAAGTGCACCAGTCCCTCCTGCATCAAGGCACCCCCACAACATGATGGTGCCACCCCCGTGCTTCACAGTTGGGATGGTGTTCTTCGGCTTACAAGCCTCCACCTTTTTCCTCCAAATATAACGATGGTCATTATGGCCAAACAGCTCTATTTTTGTTTCATCAAACCAGAGGATATTTCTCCAAAAGTACGATCTTTGTCCCCATGTGCGTAGTCTGGCTTTTTAAATGGCAGGTTTGGAGCAGTGGCTTCTTCCTTGCTGAGCGACCTTTCAGGTTATGTCGATATAGGACTCGTTTTACTGTGGATATAGATACTTTCGTACCTGTTTCCTCCAGGATCTTCACAAGATCCTTTGCTGTTGTTCTGGGATTGATTTGCACTTTTTACACCAAAGGATGTTCATCTCTAGGAGACAGAATGCGTCTCCTTCCTGAGCGGTATGACAGCTGCGTGGTCCCATGATGTTTATACTTGCGTACTATTGTTTGTACAGATGAACGTTGTACCTTCAGGTGTTTGGAAATTGCTCCCAAGGATGAACCAGACTTGTGGAGGTCTACAATTTTTTGTCTGAGGTCTTGGCTGATTTCTTTTGATTTCCCCCATGATGTCAAGCAAAGAGGCACTGAGTTTGAATAATTCACATTATTTGAGTCAATTGGAGGTGCACCTGTTGTTGAATTTCAAGGCTTACCAGAAGCTTCTACAGCCATGACATCCTTTTCTGGAATTTTCCAAGCTGTTTAAAGGCACAGTCAACTTAGTGTATGTAAACTTCTGACCCACTGGAATTGTGATACAGTGAATTAAAAGTGAAATAATCTGTCTGTAAACAACTGTTGGAAAAAATTCCTGACCGATTTGCCAAAACTATAGTTTGTTAACAAGAAATTTGTGGAGGGGTTGAAAAACGAGTTTTAATGACTCCAACCCAAGTGTATGTAAACTTCTGACTTCAACTGTAGGTGTCGTCAGATCCGGTGGACAGAAGAACAGAATTAGCAGAGGTCCTTGAAAGCTTTTCTGAACAGCGCGTGTCTCTTGCGGTGTTGTTCTCAGCCGTGTCAGAGTAGCGGTGGCAACCGAGGTCAGGGGAAATCAGCTGGCATGTGGGCCAGAGAGAGAGTCTACACAATGCTAAAACAGCCATCGATAGTATGAATGTGTGTGTGTATGTGTGTTGGTGTGTTTTTGAGAAAAGTCATTACAAATCCGCCTCACCTGGCACAGAGGCTTTACTGAGCAGCATCATGGGGAGTCTGTCCATCTGTCTGTCTGTCTCTCTGTGTGTGTGTGTGTGTGTGTGTGTGTGCACGTGCGCCATGCGTGTCTCAGGGCAACATTGGGAGTCCACTCATGGACTACGGACTTAGCGAATTAAGACGAATGCCAGTGTGAAATCACGCTAGTAATTCACTAGAACTGAGTGTTACACTGTTCCATCAACGGTTATTGCTCATAACATAGAACACTCAAATAGACCAGAACAAATATGCAGAAAAATGACATTGTGCAAGATAGTAATAGATCACAATATTGCAACTATATGTAATACATTATTCTCATTCCTCACACGATTCTTTCAATAAATAACTTCCAAATGGTTCCTGTTCACATCAAAATAATTAAAAACTAATAAGAGATGGTGGTGGATGATTTAGGATTCCACCATGTCTCACACACTCACTCACACATGCACAAACACAGTTGCCTGGCTAGACACACGAAGCTTCACTATGCTAGGAGCTAACACCCCTACACGAGCACACACACGTTCTGTTTTTCTATCCTCGTGTGGATCTAATGTATTTCCATTCAAAATTCTATTTTCCCTAACCCTAAACCTTAACATAACCCTAATTGTAACCTTAAATCTAACATCTTAAGCTTAAAATAACCTATCCTTTTCTCATTTCTCCCTTGCCTGAGAGGGAGGCTCAATTTACCTGTGAAGCCCATGAGAACTCCCTCCCTTGCCTGCTGTCGTAGACCCTCTCCGTCCTTATAGTCTATGTAGACCAAGTCTATGGCTTGTAGACCGAAGGCCTTGGTTGTCACTACCACCTTCTGACGGGCATACAGCAGCTCCCTGGCATCCTTGGTCCGCGTGGCACCTGGACGGAGGGAGACACAGGCAACTATATATAATATATACTATAACGTATGCCATTTAGCAGACACTTTTATCCAAAGTGGCTTACAGGAATATAGACAGGAAAACATACCCGTGAGAAAATAGACACACAGGTTTAAGATACAGGGAAACATAATGCAGATATGTGATCCGTTTCAGGAAACTAGGCGTATGTCGCAAGTCACGACTTCACAGGAGAACCATTTGAATTAGTTTTTTTTTGTTATCAAACAGCGTTTTTTGGCAGAAATGCCTTCTGAAACATTTGAACTTTCATGTGCCTTAATAACGAACTTGTATGCCATCTGTAAATATGAATAAAGTTGTTCAATTACGAGCCTAGTTGGTTTAGCCCCAGAAAAGGACAGGAACCTTCCCACTAGCCATGATTGGCTGAGCTAATGAGTGGGCTGGACATGCCGAGAGATGAGTTTCAGATTGGGTCTGCGGTGTAGCATCTTGTGTCTATAAAATGAGCTGCTTGTTATGCGTAGATAATCCTTTCTACTGCAGTTTTTTCAAAATATATAATGTAGGCCATGGAGAACAGCAAATATGTTGCTACTGCTCTCAATAACATTGCTGCCCTAAATTTATCAGGCGCTATCGACAAAGGTCAGTGGGAAAAAGTTGTGATGGACTACTTTCTGGAGGACGATCGTGACATGCTGACTCTGACTCTGAAAATGAATCAGACAATGAGGAAATCCCTGATTTAGGTAAAAACATTTTCATTGAAGAAGACATTGTGGAGTCTTCTGACGCAGTGGTGGGGAAGAAACGACGATCAACAGTGTTGTTGTCACGGAAGAAGTTGACCGAGTTTTGAAATCAGTGGAATGTCTGGTAGAAGCAGGGTATGATAAGGAGATGAATAGAATTCTGGGGTTTGATTGCAAATGCAGAGGGAGTCGAAAAGAGAACACAGAAGGCTGTTGTATAAAACACATGTCACCGGATTACATCTTCAAACTAAAGGGCAACCATGGCATCTGTGACAGAGAGCGAGAAAGATATGATGATTCTTGTGGCATTGCAAACGGTCAGTGTGAACCAGAGTGACTTGACACAACCGGGCCAAGTAAGCTGTACAAAATAAACGGAAACGACACAGGACGTCGTATTTAATGAAAGGGGTTGCAGTCTGCCCTGAAGCTTTCATCCATGTATACGGGTAAAAATCTAGCTACAGTTTCAGATATTATACGTTTCTAGTTTTGTGAGAAAGTTGTTTCCATTTGAAGTTAAAGCTTACTGTTAGCTGGCTAGCCAACATTATGTGTATGAACTGTGTAGTGATGTTATCTCAGAATGCCATTTCGCATGGCTAGTTATAGGATAATGTTAGCTAGCTAACTAGCTAACATTGAACCTGTTTGGTTTAGCAAGCTATGACAATAGGTTTGTATTGCTAGTAATCTATGGATTGGGATTATGGTTCATTGTTAGCTAGCTAGCTACATGTCTAAACAAAAGACCAAGTTAAAGCTTACTATTAGCAAGCTACCTGACAACCTATCAAGTTAGCCAGGTGCGTCTGACGGTGATTACACTATCTATTGTAATATAATGCAAAAATATTTGTATCTGGAATTTGTCTTTCAGCATCAGTAGAACACGCCTGACTCTCCTCCACCAGTCATACAAGGAGAATGGTCTAATGTCTCCCATCAAAAAGAGAGCTGGCCCAAGCAAGCACAGGTTACACCTGAAGCATGAGGACTTGCAGCGACAACTACGCAGACGATAATACAATAGTATTACCAGGACGCCACCCAGGACACAAACACTTTGGTGGAAAGCTCCTTCCATCCCGTGTGAGAAAAGCAGCGTCTCTACAAGGAATCAGTGACAACACTTGGTATAACAACACGTTTTGATTATTTAATTGACCTCCAACATGATTGCCACAACTTTTATTGATTTCACGTTAATTCTGTATTTTCCAGAGGTACGTGCAGTCGGGCTGTCTTCCTTCAGGAATCTGTGGAGATTCCTGAAGCACTAAGCCTAGGACAGACCTGTGCTGCCAATGCCAGAGGAACAACTAAGGTCTTCAGATCTGCAAATCTGTCAGAAGCTGTTAAGTCAGCCAAGCTGAAAAAGCACAAGCTCCACTAGTCTGGACCTTCACTTCCTGATCACAGGCCACACCAAGTTTGCCCCCGACTGGTGGTTAGACCTCATCAAGCAGCTTCAGAAAGACCATAGTGAACACTTTGTCTGAGATTGCTGGTGTTGTGAAGGACAGCACAGTGACAGGGGTCAACATCCCACAGCTGGTTGGACTGGAGGATGGTACGGTGCTGGTGGAAAGCTATGGCTGGCAACACCTGACTCCGTACTTCAGGGCACTGCCACAGATCAAGCAGTACCAGCACTTCAGGCAGATAACATTTTCATTGCATTGTATGAGGTTATTCTTCTTATTTAAACTTGGGAGGTGAATTGATGTTGTGCAGGGATGTTATGTCTTCTCAATCTTTTTTGTTATTTCCTGTTTTAAAGCTTTGATGCTCTGGAGCCTGGTGGTGTTGTCACCAACGAGCGTTTGTACTCAGTCGGGACCAGGTTTCAGCTGCTGCTCAACGCTGACATCCTTTCTGCCATAAATGGTCTGCCTGTACAAGCACCACCTGGACTGGACATAGCTTGACAAACTTATCTTTTTGAGAAGATCAGGGAGTGTTGCGATGAAGAGGCTATGGACATCACATGCCCTGCACCAAAGTCAAGGGCAGGACAGAAACAGGCTCTCCGAATATAGATTACCCTTGTTTATGCGTGGTTCGGACAGACCAGTCATCAGCACTATCTGCAGTGCCTCTTTTCACATGACTCTCTCCTAACACACGTTGCTGCTACTATTTTTTTTATCCCACTGCTCAGCCACTTTACCTCTGATTGTATGCATATAACTACCTCGTCTATCACTGATATCGTTATTGATATTGTTCTTGTACATACTGTATATTATTTTATTTATATTGACACTATCTATTTTTGATATTGCTACTATGCAAGAAACCATTTGGCTGTACCGTTTACACCTTCTGTAGAGACCCATCCACTTGGCAATATGTGGCTGGGGGTTATAGCATTTCTTTCACATGACCAATGACCATCAATTTAGACAAGTGTGTCTGGGTAAGCATCATCTAATATTTATAAAATATTTTTATCTGAACACTTTTTGTTTACCTGGAATTTTTCCTTATTGTAGGCTACTACTTTTAGTCTTCATCTTTACTACACTAGTCACTGTATAGCACATGACCTCACGTGTGAATCCTTAAAGAGATGGGTGGGGCTGGCTTAAGAGGGTGTGAACAATGCTGAATGCGTCTAAACAAAGGAGAGCTCTCCATAGTAGTACCAAAACATTCAAAGGCCATTTTCTCAAAATTTAGGTTACAAGTTTATCAACTTTCAAAGCAGAATTACTTTCCCATTGTCCTCAAAAATGCAGTGCACAATATACCATTTTGTAGCTCTGTGTCATCCAATGTAAAAAAAAAACACAATTTCAAATTGTGCTATATAGGACCGAATCAAGGTGGTTGGTCACATATGACTATACACTGAGTATACAAAATATTAAGAACACCTGCCCTTTCCATGACATTGACCAGGTAAATCCCGTTGAAAGCTATGATCCCTTATTGATGTCACTTGTTAAATCCACTTCAAATAAGTGAAGTTGGAAAGGAGGAAAAGAAGGATTTGCAAGCCTTGAGACAAATGAGACGTGGATTGTGTGTGTGCCATTCAGCGGGTGAATGGGCACGACAAAAAAAGTGCCTTTGAACGTGGTATGGAAGTAGGTGCCAGGCATTACAGTTTGGTTTGTTGTCAAGAACTGAAACACTGCTGGGTTTTTCACGTGCAACAGTTTCCCGTGTGTATCAAGAATGGTCCACTACCCAAAGGACATCCAGCTAACTTCACAACTGTGGGAAGCATTGGAGTCAACATGGACCAGCATTCCTGTGGAACACTTTGACATCTGTATTGAGGCCATTCTGAGAGCAAAAGGGGGAGTGCAACTCAATATTAGTTCCTAATGTTTGGTATACTCAGTGTATATGGAGAGAGAATGATAAGTGAGGAGTGAGAAGAGATGGGTGTGATGAGGAGAAAGAGAATAATTGGCCAAGGGGGTCAGTCAGGCTCACTTGGAGTGACGATGTTTCATAGTGATTTTCTTGAAAGTCTATTGTTACTTTAAAGACAACTGGGAACTCTGGGGGAAAAATCGAGGTCAAATCATGACGTCGGTGATTTTCAGGCCGGAAAGTCGGAGCTCTAGAAAGATGCCAGAGTTTCCCCACCTGAAATTCCGAGTTGGGTGACCGTTCAAAACGAGTCCTGAGTTCCCAGTTGTCTTGAATGCACTGAAGTTGGAAGTCAGAGTTTTCTATGTTCCCAGTTGTTACGAATGAAGAATTAGTCCCTAGAGTTGTAAAATGTGTGTTAACATTGCAGCAATGTCAGATTTCTCTCTGTTATCACTCTTTCTTTCATCCCTCCGTCCCATTTATTTTTCCCATAGGGATTTTACACTATGACAAACAATATCAGTATACAACAAGTTCCATTTTAGCCAGTCAACTTCAGCAAAAGATACTATGGGGAGTCGCACTCTCGTAACTTCGATTGAAGGATCTACATTTATGCCTGACAAAGCCAATGAAATCCACACCTCGCTGGAAGCACCGCCTTACACAGTTGATAAGCGTGAGGCTCGGATTCATTACTTCAATTATTCCGCTCTTCACCTCGGTGCGAAGAGGAACAATTCACGCTACAAACAATTGGAAGACAAGACTGCCAACTAAACTGTCCCTTAGTTGTAGAGCATGCCCCAAGGAATTAAAAGATATTCACGTTTGTTGTCTTGTATGTCTCGACGCATGCTAAGGCTGCCCTGGCTCAAATCAGTTTGTGTGCGAGGGGATGGCTGGCGCTGTTCTCCTACTAGTTCGTGGTGCATATTCTCTTGACAATCGTGTAGCGGTTCCGATAGTGACTTCCTCTCCCGGGTGCCTCACATTATAATGTCAATGGCACAATATGGGCTATTTTTTAAATAATAGTTGAAGGTGGTGCTTTCAAATTTGGTTATATTATACAGTTGCTTCTGAAATTATTCACAATCCTTGACTTTTTCCACATTTATTGTGTTATAGCCTGAATTTAAAACGGATTAGATTCCTATGTTTTGTCACCGTTCTACATACGATTTATGGCAAGCCTAAATAAGGTCAGGAGTAAACATTTGCTTAGCAAGTCACATAGTAAGTTGCATGGACCCACTCTGTGTGCAAGTGTTTAACATTATTTTTTAAATTACTACCTTATCTCTGTACCCCACACATACAGATAATTGTAAGGCCCCTCAGTCGAGAAGTGACTTTCAACAACAGATTCAACTAAAAAACACCATGGAGGTTTTCAAATGCCTCGCAAAAAATGGTACCTATTGCTAGATGGGTAAAAATGTAAAAAGCAGACATTGAATATCCCTTTGATAAAGTTATTAGTTACACTTTGGATGATGCATTAATACACCCAGTCACTACAAAGATACAGTTGTCCTTCCTAACTCAGTTGCTGGAGAGGAAGGAAACCAAATCAGGGATTTCACCACGTAGCCATTGGTGACTTTAAAACAGTTACAGAGTTTAATGGCTGTGATAGGAGAAAACTGAGGATGGATCTACAAAAGCTAGAGATACTCCACAATACTAACCTAAGTGACAGAGTGAAAAGAAGGAAGCCTGTACAGAATAAACATATTCAAAAACTTGCATCGTGTTTGCAACAAGGTACTAAAGTAATACTATTAAAAATGTGGCAAAACAATTAACTTTTTGTCCTGAATACAGAATGTTACATTTGGGGCAGATCCAATACAACACATTACTGAGTACCACTCTCCATATTTTCACGGACTGCTCTCCATATTTGTATTTGTTAAGGAATGGGGACTTTTTCAGGATAAAAAATGGAATGGAGCTAAGCACAGGCAAAATCCTAGAGGTTTAGTCTGCTTCACACCAGACACAGAGATTAATTCCCCTTTCAACAGGACAAGACCCTAAAGCAAAATGCCAAATTCACACTGGAGTTGCTTACCAAGAAGACAGTGAATGTTCCCGAGTGTCCGAGTTACACTTTTGACTTAAAACAACTTGAAAATCTATGGCTAGACCTGAAAACGGTTGTGTGGCAATGATCAACAACCAATTACACAGAGCTTGAAGGATTTTAAAAAGAATAATGGGCAAATGTTGCGCAATCCAGGTGTCGACAGCCCTTAGCGCAGCAGTTCCCAAATAAGGGGTCGCAACCCCATGTGGGGTCGCCTGATATGAAAATGGGGCCCCGGGAGTATTTCTTGGCAAAGGAGAAATGCTCACTAACAGTGATGTAAAGAAATTTGTGCATAACATTGGAGAGAAATACGCTTTTTGTGTGTATGGAACATTTCTGGGATCTTTTATTTCAGCTCATGAAACCAACACTACACGTTGCGATTATATTTTTGTTCAGTATATATACAGTGCATTCAGCAAGTATTCAGACCCCTTGACTTTTTCCACATTTTGTTACGTTACAGACTTATTCCATGGATTAAATGGATTAAATAGTTTTTCCCCCTCTTCAATCTACACACAATACCCAATAACAACAAAGCAAAAATTGGTTTTTAGAAATGTTTGCAAAGTTATATTTAAAAAATAAATAAATATCACATTTACATAAGTATTCCGACCCTTTACCACAGGTGGACTCCAATCAAGTTGTAGAAACATCTCAAGGATGATGAATTGAAACATCAATTACTGGTACTGTATGTAAAGAAAGTATTTCTGTTTTTTATTTTCAATACATTTGCTAAAATTTCTAAACACGCTTAGTCATTATGGGTTATTGTGTGTAGATTGATGAGAAAAAAACAACATTTCAATCCATTTTAGAATATGGCTGTCAGGTAACAAAATGTGGAAAAAGTCAAGGGGTCTGAATACCTTCAGAATGCACTGTATAAACTGGAAACTGAACAAACTGATCTCAAGAATGCAGTTAAAATCTGTTTGAAATCCGTTTGACTGTGATTCTTTATATATTTAACTAGGCAAGTCAGTTAAAAATAAATTCTTATTTTACAATTAAGGCCTACTCTGGCCAACTCCTAACCTGGACGACGCTGGGCCAATTGTGCACCGCCCTATGGGACTCCCAATCACGGCCGGTTGTGATACAGCTCGGGATCGATCCAGGGTCTGTAGTGACGCTTCTAGCACTGAGATGAAGTGCCTTAGACCGCTGCGCCACTCGGGAGCTCCTGACTAAGTTGACATGCTGGTACTGTAAGTGAAATTGAACAACTGATCGAGCTGTCACGTGAAGAAAATCACTATGAGACACCGTCACCCCAAGTGAGCTCGATTGCCCAATTTTGGGGGTCTGGCCCAAGAACTATAAGAGGAAGAGAGACGAGAAATGGACAAGTGAGATAAGAGAGAGAAGGGGGTAATAGAAAAGGAGAGAAGGGGCTGAGGGGACAGAGAAAAGGAAACAGCGAAGGGAGGAGGGGACAGAGAACAGGACATAGGAGAGGAGAGGTGGTGATAAAATAATTGATTGTAGGTGAGAGGAGAGAGGAAGAGAGGACAGAGGACCTATGCTGGCACAGAAGTCATCGGATCCAAACACCACACCGTCATGGTGTAGGCCAACTGCAGGAGCCAGACGACGTACTTCCTCACACACAACCTGGGGGAAGACACAACAAAGACACATAGATGAGTGTGTTTGTGTGTGTGTGTGTAGCCAAGGAAAGTATGAACCCTGTCAACTCACCCAGTCAAGCAGGTCATATTTCCCATCCAGACCTGCACTTACAATGTTCACTATCTACTGTAACGCACACACACACATCTTGTCTCTCTGTCTTAGACACTGTCGCCTTCTAAGAAGACTATGTGAAGCTGGGACTACCACACGACAAGAAGAGAGAGGGGGAAAAGGCCTAGGAATGTGATCCTCTATTGTGTTAGCCATGGAGCGGTCGGAATGTGTCTGCTGCTTTTGTCGGCGTCCAAATTAATTTCACTTCTCGCTGTTCCATCCCAGGGAATCAGTCTGGCTAAGGATACAGAATGTTCTCCAGAAAGAAAACACACGCACGCACGCGCGAACACACACACACACACACACACACACACACACACACACACACACACAAATTAAAAGAAAGAAGAAAACGTGTTACCCCACCCAAATCCCCCAAACCGTGCCCTTTCCCCTCGCCAACGAAGGTCGGTCCAAACTAAAACCAGACCCTCTTTGATGCCTGACAACAAAAAAAAACACCATTTAGATAACATTAAAACATGTCAAAGTGAGTGTCTGGATGAGGGGGAAAACTTAGAAGAGACCAAATACAAATGTAAGCTGCAAGCAACATTGTCGCGGATTAGCTATGTGCCCACTAGGACACCATCAGGACTAATTGGACACATTGCCCCAGGATGAGCTACTTCTGTACTGTTTACCACGCTTGCCAAATATCAGAGCTCAACATCGAACAAGTCATTATTATGATTTTGAGGTATTTTGGACAATTTTTTATAAAGTTGACTACTTTAAACATCTTCTCCAGGACCGCTGGACTGATTGGCACCAAATGTATATATATTCTATGTAACCATGACTTCAAATGCAACTTTTTAAAGGACTCAAGCTCAAAAAATATGGCCACTATGAGTCAATGAGCATTGCATGAATGCTTTGTCATGTCTAAGAGTGCCAGGATTCAGCAAAACTGGACCATATTTTACAGGTTAGCTAGACTCATCCCTGAGCATGTGTGCCAAATTTCATCAATCTGAGTCCAACAGATTAAGATATATAAACATGTGACTGTTATAGCGCCACTGTAGTCAATTTGAATATGTTGAGTCTTCACAGTATTTGGAACATGTGTACTGTTTTGTTACAATGCGAATATCCGTGATTTATTTATATGCATTTATCAGTCATTTTAGGTATTAGTCTGGAAAATGTTGCGTAGTGAGAACTTTGTCCTTAGATGCCACATATTAAGTTTTGTATAGTTCGGTCATTCGGTGCCAGGGGAGTAGCGTTTTAAGTGTTTTTCACAAAATTCTAAATGGCGCAAAATCCATCATGGTGGACCTCATGGATCCTTGAGGCAAACTTGTTTGCTGTGAGAAGGTCCTATGTACTGAGTTTCATGACTTTAGGTCAAACGGGGTGAGGGGCGTGACCTTTAAAAGTTTACGCGTTAAATCGATTGTTGTCTCATGCAATGCCAGGCCTATTGGCATGGCATTGCTTGAGAGGGTGTGACCCTTTACCATCACGCCTGAACCAGAATAAACACAAAAGAGTTGAAACCTTGAGAGAGAGAGAGAGACGTAGAGAGACTGTCCGGACGCTTTGAATCTCTCGTATTTGGACGGTGACACTTGGCGAGTTGCGCTGTCTGACACCAGCTTTAATAAAAAGTGAATGAGGTAGTAAAACGTCTGACACAGGTATTTTCTTGGTGGTTTTGTTTGTAATTTACCTTAAAATTGAGCAGGCCCACAGCGGTTTCCACAAAGGTGACCAGGCGAATGGGCTCCGTCAGCGCTCGTCCATTCAAGTGGTGCTGAAACCTGTCAACAAACTTTCACACACACACATACAAAAGCCGCACACACAGACAACCACACACACAAATTACGACTATTGCGTATCTGAATACAGAAGCACATATGAAATCACAATACTCGATTTTCTAGGGATGCCATTGCTCTCAAGAAGAGAGACAGCCACAGCATACACATACAGCACAGTCGCAATACATGGTCAAACATTATATGAGGGTAAGCTGGAGGTATCATCATTTTGATCATGTATACATTAAGTAAAATGTACATGTAAATCATTAACTAAGATCTCAAATCAAAACTGGCTTTATACGTGTATTTATCATATCTTATGGTGGAAAAATGTATATCACCATGACTATAATCCATTTATAAGCACACACTGAAATACATCGTAACCCAAACTGTTCAAAAACATTAGCATTTTACTCAGGGACAGACACTCAGGGAGTGTAGCCATTAACACAAACCCAGTTATGGAGAGAAACATGGGGGGGGAAACAGAGATATCAAACTGTTTACGTCAGAGGGAATTGCAACCATGAAAAATATTCAGGATTAAGGCTCTTTAAATAATAAAACTGAGGTTTTGCTACAAGAAGGAGCATTTGTGGGGAGAGAGAGTTACAAAACAACTGTCAATACCCATTCCCTGCATGGTATTTATTCCTGTACAAAAATACATCAAGTGATCTTTTGTGGAGAGAGAGAGAGAGCGAGCGAGCGAGTGACGAGGCAGCGCAAATGAGAGGAAGCGAGGCAGTGCAGAGGAGGAGAGGAGCGTCAAGCTGAAGGAAATGATATTTTACATTATCACCAGGGTTCCCCTTCTTCTGAAGCCTTCTGCACTCTCTCTCCCATTTAACTACATGGTCCATATACACAACACACACCAAAAAACAATAAAAAGAAGACAAAACTAAATGTGGTGCCGCCTTTAAGTGTGTTTAATTTCAGCATTATGTCAATTTTGTGTGACCCCTCGGTGGAAGAGCATAGTGAGATTGGTGCAACAATCGTTGTGATATGACACCTTGCAGGGGCCCTTTATTCTGCATTGTTCCCACTAATAAGTAAGCTCACCTAAGATTTTTTTATTTCCAACAGACGAGTTCACAGCGAGCTCTGGACTGCCAGTGGGGTAGCGCAAATTCCTAAATCTATCATCTGGAAACACACAAAAACTCTCTCCGTCAGATATTCACTTCCAAGGCCTGTTAAAAAAGAGAGAGGGAGAGAGATGGAAAAGGGGAGAAAAGCCCAATAGAAATCTGTAACGCCATGTCCCCCCTCCTCTCTCTCCCCCTCCCACCCACTCTCCCTCCCACCGTCTATTCCTCCCTCTGGGAGAGGAGAGCTGATATAAATAAGCCCTGATAAAGTGGTGCTATTTTCCTGAATAAAAGACACAAATACCACACATGCACGCACACATACAACGTATTCTGAAAAAAAACAAAGAGTAACGGCTCCATTGAAAGATCTCTCAAATAGGGGCAATTTTAATCATCTCCCCATTCAATCTCAGTTGGTTAAATCATATCGGGGAGATTTGCATAAATACAAACCATCAAAGACTTCTCATCTTCAAAGGGGTTTTCGAGACCCAATAGGCTTTGTACTGTAATCATCTGAGGTCACAACCTCACAAGAGACACGTTGCTACGGCAACATAAAAAGTAACGCTGGCTGGCTGGGGGCTTAGCACAATATTACCCAATTCCCCTTTTCCCCAAATACACACACAGTTACACACACAGACATGCACACACTTAAAGGTATTTATTTTCATATTTACAGGGTGGACCTTTAGAAAACCATCACAGAAGCCCATTTCTGGCCTGTAGACAGACATAGTGCATAGTGAGTACCCCCCACTAGATTACACACATAGATTACCCCCACTACACCATACAACACAATACAAATTCTCACTGGACTGGGAAAATGTGTTGGAGTGGTAACAAATGACAGGTCTTTTCCGACTGGCTGTAGTGAAGATGGTCAACCCCTCTCTGGTTACATCTGAGAACATGTTGATGTCCTTTTATTTGTGTGGAGAGTATCCAGTCGAACGAGGATACACACTGGTAGAGGTTATCGTGAGTGGGTGTTAAAATGGAATAAAAGGCACAATCTAGGATATGTCCTGCTACTCAATGGTCATTTTAATGGTCTCTCAATGATGCTGAAGAATTGTACTCATAAATACCTTCCGATTTGATCAAAAACCATATCATAAATCCAAAAAAGGTTCTATTACTCATTCTTTATGTTGTCATTTGAGTCTGTAAACAAACCATGTACAATATAGCAGCAAAACTATTATGTCAATCTCATGGACTGTCAGTCCTAGGCATCAATAGCACCATTTAATCATTTGAGAGTGGTTGCTTTTCTCAGCCCCATCCTTCTTTAAAGTTTTACAGTAAACTAAGTTGCGGGGCTGCCCTCGTGGTGGAAAGACAAACTCCATATTGTGGCTTTAGGCACTTGGGAAAGAAAGACCATAGAAATCCACTCAATTATCACCATGGCTCTTTTCATGGAGAGTTACTTGTGCCTGTCTATTGTTCCTCTATGGCAGAGAGACTTCTATCAGTTAATAGCACTCAATCCGAGTACCCTTCCAGATGTTATTCACTATTGACCAAAAACACCTCTTCAAGCCACACTTCACAACCATTTCCACCCATAGGGCGAAGAAGAAGAAGAAGGTGGCGGTGAGTGGGACAAGTTTCAATTCATCCTCTTCAAAAGGGGCCCAGATTAAATGCTTCCGGCCAGCTGAAGTGTTCATTTCACAGAGGGGAAGCCGAGAAATGAATGAGAGTTGGGAACAAAAAAGAGGTGGCGGCAGTAGAGAACAAAAAGTAGACCGAGGATGAGAGAAGAGGCCCATCTCTCTCTCTCTCTCTCTTTCTCCTTTCAATCCCCAGTGCACACCCAATAGCGTGGCAGCGACGAATAACACCACAGCCCCGAATTTGTGTGAGAATTGTCAAAAGACAAAAGAGTTCCGCCTATTATCCTCCGATAAGCCTTGTCCATCACACAAGGAGAAAAGGCCGGCTAAAGGTTTCCACACAAAGGGGGAACAAAGTAAGTCCATCTTTTAGGGGCAAATCAGTGCTGGAGGATCTTGGGCCTGTATCAATAATAAGAATCAAGAGAGGAAGGTACATACAAGAAGGATTTACAACTTTACTGACACAAGGCATTGGGGATAATACCACAGGCATGCTTATGCAAGGACACATGGACACGAATGGAAGGTAGGCACACAGACAGAGAGTGACAGATGAATGCAGACAGACGCGCACATCCTGAGATTGGCTCCCACACCCATTTGTGTGTGTTTATGTGTGTGTGTGTGTGTCTGAGTGTATTGTGGATATATTGAGGAGCAACAATGCAAAATAAAGTGATTTAGGCAGGACTACTGATGTGTTCTATAAATTCCTGTAATTCAAATAAATAAAAAATACATTACTGTACCACCCTCTTGTTAGTTTGCATCCCTGGAATACATCATCAACTGGGACATTATTTTAATACTTTTTTTTTTTATCACGAGTCTCCTAGAAAAAACTTTTTTTTAAATGTGAAGAAAAGTAGGGAATAAGGGGAGAAACGCCTGACTGGGGGAAGAGAAAGAGGGGAACACCTGTCTCCAATTACCCAGTGGAATAAAGAGAGAGAAAGGGAGAGAGAGAGAGAGAGAGAGAGAGAGGGCAGGCAGCAGGAAAGAAACGTGTTCTAATTAAAAAGACTAGTTAAAAACGTCCTGCTTCTGGCCCATAGACCAGAAGTGTCTGTCTGTGTGAGAACAGACCCCATTCCACCTTTCCCTCTCACTTTCCTTACATAGCCACTCTCTCCCTCTCCTTCCTTCCATTCCCTCTCTCCCGTTTCAATCCTCCCTCCATCTCACCTTCTGTTATTATTTTCCCACCCTCTTTCCTTTCTTTCCCTCCTTCTCTTCAAAGCTCCCTTCACCTAGTTAAGACATTGCAAATAATTGCAGGTCTTTTCAAAAGTCATGCAGAGCTGCTGAATGGTCAAGTATTTCTGCTCAACAGTGTGTGTGCCACCCTGTGTCTGTCCAAACCTCTGCCAGCCATAGGCCTTGTCCCTGCGGCTCTCTACACCGAGTGTACAAAACATTAGGAACATCTGCTCTTTCCATGACACAGACTGATCAGGTGAATTGTGAAACCGATGATCCCTTATTGATGTCACTTGTTAAATCCACTTCAAATCAGTGTAGAGGAAGGGGAGGAGAGAGGTTAACAGCTTTTTATTTGATCCTTGAGACAATTCAGACATGGATTGTGTATGTGTGCCATTCAGAGGGTGAATGGGCAAGACAAAAGACTTAAGTGTCTGAATGGGGTATGGGAGTAGGTGCCAGAAGCACCGGTTTGTGTCTAGAACTGCAGCGCTGCTGGGTTTTTCACGCTGAACAGCTTCCCATGTGTATCAAGAATGGTGCACCACCCAAAGCATATCTTGCCAACTAGACACAACTATTGGAAATATTGGAGTCAACATGGGCCAGCATCCACGTGTAGCGTTTTAGACACCTTGCAGATTCCATGCCCAGACGAATTGAGGCTGTCCTGAGGGTAAAGAGGGGGGGGGTCAACTCAATATTAGGAAGGTGTTTTTAATGTTTTGTATGTGCGTGTATGCACTGTTTACAGTCCACAAGATTGATGTGAAGTCTGTATGTTGGTGTGTGTGTGTGTGTGTGGGAGAGTGACAGACAGCTCTAGGCCCCTCCAGTTGCCTCCCATATGGTGGCCCTTAGGAAAGGGTGACTGCTTTAATGATGTCACTGTCTCCTGACCCGCCCCAACTGACATCCGCACTGCACCCCTTTATAGATAGACACACATCCACCCACCCACCCACCCACCCACACACCTTTTATAAAGAGCCACATGGGATATAAGCCTACAGAGGTCCAGAGAGAACAGAGCATATACACACGCACGCACAAAGACAGACGCACCACACTTTTACAGAGAGCCACATGGATGAGGCCCATGGTTGACGTAGGTCTGGACACACACACAAACTTTTATGGAGCCACTTTCAAGGGAGACCGACAGCTGACAGGACAGACTAAGGTATCCGGTCAGCGGAGCTAAAGAAAGTGAAGGTGTACACACGCCAATGTCACGTGCACACACACTTCAATGACCAACACCATTCTCATTTAACAGAAAGGAAAAAAATTGTTCAAAATTCTGTATGTTCAGTTCAAAGACTATAATGGACTTGATGTTATGTTTTTATTTATAACAGTCTTCCAAACGGATTTATACCATTTTACAGTATATCACAATATAGTATGACATACAGTGCCGTGAAAAAGTCTTTGCCCCCTTTCTGATTTTCTCTATTTTTGGAATATCAACACTTCAACCAAAACCTAATATAAGATAAAGGGAACCTGAGTTTACAAATAACACAAATGTATACTTATTTTTATTTAATGAACAAAGTTATGCAACACCCAATTCCCCTGTGTGAAGAAGTAATAGCCCCCTTACACTAAATAACTGGTTATAGCTGCAATGACTGCAACCAAAAGCTTCCTGTATTTGTTGATCAGTCTCTCACATCGCTGTGGAGGAATTTTGTCCCACTCTTGCATGCAGAACTGCTTTAACTCAGTGACATTTGTGGGTTTTCAAGCATGAACATGTAGACTTCATTGTGTGTTTTGGATCATTGTCTTGCTGCGTCACCCAGCTGCGCTTCAGTTTCAGCTCACAGACGGATGGCCTGACATGCTCCTGTAGAATTCCCTTGTACAGAGCAGAATTCATTGGTCCTTCTATTAAGGCAAGTCGTCCAGGTCCTGAGGCAGCAAAGCATCCCCAAACCATCACACTACCGCCACCATGCTGGACCTTTGGTACAAGGTTCTTACTGTGGAATGGAGTGTTTGGTTTTCGCCAGATATAAATGGAACCCATCTCATCCAAAAAGTTTACTCAAGTTTGTCAAAAAGCACCTGGAAGATCCAGGATGATCATCAAGACTCTTGGAAGAATGTTCTATGGACAATATGAGTCAAAATAACTTTTTGGACAACAATTTCCCAGCGCTCCCTCTTTTTTCCGGACAAACGTTTTATTTAGCTTCGCATCATCCCTTACAAAAATGTGTTTGTGGCAAATGTGCTGCAAACAAAATAGTCTGCCCCAAAAAAATTTTGGTTTGCAAACGTTAGCCACTAGTGGTGAATCTGTGGCAAACCTTTGGCAACAATATGTATTGACACGAATGGCAAACAGTTTACCAGAAGCCGTTTCTGGTGAACACAGGAGTTCCAAGACCAGTAACAGCTGATGACCAATGAAGGGGATCAGAAACATCTGTTGGAAAATGGAAACCAAGCCAAGCCATCTAGCTAGCTACAGTATCTACCAATACTGTACGGTAAATGTCTAACTTATTAAACAAATTCTATTAGCTAAATGATGCCTAGTTTACAATGTCATGTTTTATGGGATAGATTGAAACACATTTTGTTGATACCTGTTTCAATCTGTCAGCGCCACTGACTCACTTAGCTAGCTAATGTTAGCCATCATATTTTTGCACAATTCATGTGATAGCTAGCTAAGCTAACTAATGACTTGCCTAAACACATTTTTAGGTGAATATGTTGCGGTCTTTTAATACCAATATACATGTTAATTTGCAAGTGTCACGGATAAGTAGCATGTTAGCTAGCACAACAGCTAACAGCTAAGCTAGTTTGCTAGCGCGCAACGTTATGCGTTGATTTGATATCAAAGCAAAACGTCACTTTGCAGATGGTTACCCTCCTCCTACCCGTGGTGTTGAAGAGACTGTACTGGGAGGAGGATTCATTAATAACACCCTGGAAAGATGTTTGTGGTGCACACACTCCTAACACTTTTTTTTGTGTGATAAATGAGTGTATCGTCTTTAAGATTGATAAGGTAAGTAAACTAATGTATTATTCTCAAAAATGTAGCCAATAGATTCACTCTTTGTAACAATAAGATCTTTCATTGTTTTAAACCAGTAGCTAGCTCATCTTCATCACGTGTTGTTTCTTCTCTCTTTCTTTCTAGAAGCAATCCGTTACCAGGCCAAAAGACAGATTGAGGACTTCAATCAAACTGAGGACAGATAAATATGAGTGCACCAGCCAGGTCAAGGCCTCTTGTATGCATGTCTTTGACATGTAAGTTATACTATAAAAACATGTTGGGTTGTTTGGATGTCCCGATAGCTGTGTTGCAGGTATTGGGTCAATAGTTGGGATGTTTTCTGTGTATACAGCAAGGTTAGGTGGTTGGTGCTGGCTTATTAACCTTTTCACGTTGCAGTTCCAAATACCTCTAACGGTCGCCCCAGCGTGAGTTTTTTAATGCGCGTGATGTCTGGACAGTTCACCCACACTGCCCTCAAACCAAGACACGTTGCCTGTTAATTATCTTTTGGCTGTATTTCAACTTCTTAATTTCAAATTATTTTCTACGTTTAAATTGAAGTGTGTTCCGTCTCTTCATTCATTTACAAAGAAGTAAACTATTTCACTGTTGAGGACAATTTACATTTGAGGCATTACTGAGCCGGACAAACTGGTGACAAATCATGCATTCCGATTCTTGCGTAGATTGTGTGTGTAAAATACTTTTTGAACGTTGTACTGATTATGATGAGCTAATGCTAAGCGAATTACCAGCTATGTGTGGCGCCATGTGTCTAGACATCATGCAATGTATTCTGGTTGTTGCGTAAACATCTGGCAGACCAAAGATCATCAAGTCATTTTCTGAACTAATAACTCGGGCTGTGGTAATGTTAGCTAATAGGGAAAGGGGGGTACCTAGTCAGTTGTACAACTGAATGCATTCAACTGAAATGTGTCTCCCGCATTTAACCCAACCCCTTAATCAACATCCACGTCATCGGCGACTGGGGAACAGTGGGTTAACTGCCTTGCACAGGGGCAGAATGACATATTCTTACCTTGTCAACTCGGAGATTCGATCCAGCAAGCTTTTGGTTACTGGTCCAACCCGTCAGGCAGCCCCAAACGGTAGCCATGCAACACTAGCTTTCATTTGTATTTTGTATTTATTATGGATGTATTATTTATTATGCCAAAGCAGCAGCTACTCTTCCTGGGGTCCAGCAAAATTAAGTCAGTTTAAACAATTTTAAAAACATTACAATACATTCACAACACACTGGGTGCCCTCAGGCCCATACACCCCCCCCCACCACATATATACCATACTAAATCCATTTGTATGTGTAGTGCCAATGTTATCATGTGTGTGTGTGTGTTTTCGCGGAATATAACTAAATGTATGGTTTTTTCGACATTTGGCTAGCTAACTATGTCAGTGTCTGTAATGGTAGCTAGTTAAAGTTAGCTAGCTAGCTACCTTAGCTGGCTTAGTCTGACACGTCTCGGACATGGTTTCACTTATTAGCTAACGTTAGCTAAGTTAGCTGGCCAGCTAAGATACCATAGCTAGATTTTACTTACTCTCCATCTGGGGTAATTTAACCAAAGGTATTTGGCAAGATTGCATGGTGATTTATTGTATTAGCTAGTATTCCTGTACTGGTTTTCAATGGTTTCTGACATTGCAAGCATTAGTCAGACTTGTGAAGTTGAGGAGGATGGATGCAAATTCTGATAGCAAGCAAACTTTAGAGTTGACCTTGAATTTGATATAGCCAAGTTAGTCTAGCTATGTTTCTAACATTTATTTATTTCTGTACTTAAATGCAGAGGTCAAGGCCAATTAATGGACAGCTTTGTAAAGATTAATTAGTGGAACCTGGCCTCTTTAATTCCAAAGTTTGAGTGTAAGTAAAACTGAGACATGTATTTTTTGAGAGTGGGGAGCTTTGGGGGGGGGGGGGGGGGGGGGGGCACTGACTTTCATTGCCCCTGAAAACAGCTCGGAAAATTCCCGAAATTGATGTCATAGCTTTAGAAGCTTCTGATCGGACAATTTACATAATTTGAGTCAAGTGGAGGTGTACCTGTGGATGTATTTCAAGGCCTACCTTCAACCTCAGTGCCTCTTTGCTTGACATCATGGAAAAATCAAAAGAAATCAGCCAAGAACTCACAAGACCTCCACAAGTCTGGTTCATCCTTGGGAGCAATTTCCAAATGCCTGAAGGTACCACGTTCATCTGTACAAATAATAGTACGCAAGTTTAAAGACCATGGGACAACGCAGCCGTCATACCGCTCAGGAAGGAGAAGCGTTCTGTTTCCTAGAGATGAATGTACTTTGGTGAGAAAAGTGCAAATCAATCCCAGAACAACAGCAAAAGACCTTGTGAAGATGCTGGAGAAAACCGGTACAAAAGTATCTATATCCACAGTAAAACGAGTCCTAAAACTTGAAAGGCAGCTCAGCAAGGAAGAAGCCACTGCTCCAAAACCGCCATAAAAAAACAGACTACGGTTTGCAACTGCACATGGGGACAAAGATCGTACTTTTGGATAAATGTCCTCTGGTCTGATGAGACAAAAATGGAACTGTTTGGCCAAAAGGACAATTGTTATATTTGGAGGAAAAAGGGGGAGGCTTGCAAGCCGAAGAACACCATCCCAACTGTGAAGCACGGGGGTGGCAGCATCATGTTGTGGGGGTGCTTTGCTGCAGGAGGGACTGGTGCACTTCACAAAATAGATGGCATCATGAGGCCAATTATGTGGATATTTTGAAGCAACATCTCAAGACATCAGTCAGGAAGTTAAAGCTTGGTCGCAAATGGGTCTTCCAAATGGACAATGACCCCAAGCATACTTCCAAAGTTGTGGCAAAATAGCTTACGGACAACAAAGTCAAGGTATTGGAGTGGCCATCACACAGCCCTGACCTCAGTCCTATAGAAAATCTGTGGGCAGAACTGAAAAAGCATGTGTGAGCAAGGAGGCCTACAAATCTGACTCCGTTACACCAGCTCTGTAAGGAGGAATGGGCCAAAAATCACCCAACTTATTGAGGGAAGTTTGTGGAAGGCTACCCGAAATGTTTGACCCAAGTTAAACTATTTAAAGGCAATGCTACCAAATACTAATTGAGTGTATGCAAACTTCTGACCCACTGGGAATGTGATGAATTAAATAAAAGTTGAAATAAATCATTCTCTACTATTATTCTGACATTTCACATTCTTAAAATAAAGTGGTGATCCTAACTGACCTAAGACAGGGAATTTTTACTAGGATTAAATGTCAGGAATTGTGAAAAACTGAGTTCACATATACCTTAGCCAAATACATTTAAACTTCTGACTTCAACTGTATATTTTTTTTATTTTTTTTATTTCACCTTTATTTAACCAGGTAGGCTAGTTGAGAACAAGTTCTCATTTGCAACTGCGACCTGGCCAAGATAAAGCATAGCAGTGTGAACAGACAACAACACAGAGTTACACATGGAGTAAACAATAAACAAGTCAATAACATGGTAGGACAAAGAGAATCTATATACAATGTGTGCAAAAGGCATGAGGTAGGCAATAAATCGAATAATTACAATTTAGCAGATTAACACTGGAGTGATAAATCATCAGATGATCATGTGCAAGAAGAGATACTGGTGTGCAAAAGAGCAGAAAAGTAAATAAATAAAAGCAGTATGGGGGTGAGGTAGGTAAATTGGGTGGGTAGTTTACAGATGGACTATGTACAGCTGCAGCGATCGGTTAGCTGCTCGGATAGCAGATTTTTAAAGTTGTTGGTTGAATATGAATATGGTTGAATCATTAGCATACATTGACAAACATGCTTTGTTTGCCAGTAGCAGGTCCTTGGTAAAAATAGAAAAGAGTAGAGGGCCTAGAGAACTGCCCTGCGGTACACCACACTTTACATGTTTGACGTTAGAGAAGCTTCCATTAACTTCTCAATAGGGGGTGCTGTATGCACTTTGTAATAATTTTGTTCCCAAATTAAACTGCCTCGTACTCAATTCTTGCTCGTACAATATGCATATTATTATTACTATTGGATAGAAAACACTCTCTAGTTTCTAAAACCGTTTGAATTATATCTGTGAGTGAAACAGAACTGGACTTAGAGCAATTTTCCTATGAGGATGTGAGAATGCTGAAATCTGCTTGCTGTTCTGAGATCTGTTTATAAATCTGCCTGTCTTCTATTGGTTGAGATGCACGGCATACGTCTTCCCCTGGGTGTCAGCGAATAGTGAGAATTGAAATGGAGTTGCTAGGCAGATCTGAGAGCTTATAAATGGCCTGGGAACGTAGGGTCCGGCCTTTGTTCACTTCGCTCTGACGCAAGAAGGACCTCTGGCTGTGGCTCTAGAACGCTCCGGTTATAGGCCTTAGATATATCCGGCTCTGTTTTTATTCGATATAGGTGTTAAAGACATCATAATGTTGTTATATTAAACCGAGTTATATCAGTTTATATCGGTATATTGCGATTTTCGGATATTTATTTGTCCTGCGTTTTAGTGAGTCGGACACGTCTTTGCCACATGGCTAATGTTTACTGCTAATTCGAACGTCGAAGAGGACAATCTACAACCAAGCAACGATTATTTTGGACAAAGGACACCTTGCCCAAGATTCTGATGGGAGTTCATCAAAAAGTAAGAAGTATTTATGATGTTAATTCGTTGTTCTGTTGAAAAATGTAGGACTCATAATCTGCCATTAATCTAGGTGCGGTCTCGCTTTAACGCACGCTGTATGTTGTAGTAACGTTAATTTTAAAAATCGAACACAGCGATTGCATTAAGAACTAATGTATCTTTCATTTGCTGTCCAACCTGTATTTTTTAGTCAAGTTTATGATTAGTTATCGATTAGATTAGATGCCTCTCCCAAGACTTCTCCCGACATATTGTTGGCAGCCTGGCTACTTTTCTCATTGTATAACCACGATTTGTGCCGCTAAATATGCACATTTTCGAACAACTCTATATGTATTGTGTAATATGATGTTATAGGACTGTCATCTGATGAAGTATTGAGAAGGTTAGTCAAAAATGTAATATCTTTTGCTGGTTTATTCGCTATCGCTGACGTGCATGAATCAATGCTGCTGTGTGGTTGGCTATTGTAGTACGCTAATATAATGCTATATTGTGTTTTCGCTGTAAAACACTTAAAAAATCTGAAATATTGGCTGGATTCACAAGATCTTTGTCTTTCATTTGCTGTACGCTGTGTATTTTTCAGAAATGTTTTATGATGAGTATTTAGGTAATACACGATGGTCTCTGTAGTTATTCTAGTTGCTTTGGTGAGAGTTGTGATGGTGGCTGCAATGGTAAACTATGATTTATACCTGAAATATGCAAATTTTTCTAACAAAACATATGCTATACAATAAATATGTTATCAGACTGTCATCTGATGAAGTTGTTTCTTGGTTAGTGGCTATTTATATCTTTATTTGGTTGAAATTGTGATAGCTACCTATGCAGGAAAAAAATGGTGGACAAAAAAAGTTGTGTCTTTTGCTATCGTGGTTAGCTAATAGATTTACATATTGTGTCTTCCCTGTAAAACATTTTAAAAATCAGAAATGATGGCTGGATTCACAAGATGTGTATCTTTCATCTGGTGTCTTGGACTTGTGATTTAATGACATTTAGATGCTAATATTTACTTGTGACGCTATGCTAGGCTATGCTAGTCAGCTTTTTTACTGATGGGGGTGCTCCCGGATCCGGGACTGTGATGAAGTAGAAGTTAACAGGTGCGCATTATTAAAAGTGAATTTGTGGAATTGATTTCCTTCTTAATGCGTTTGAGCCAATCAGTTGTGTTGTGAAAAGGTGGGGGTGATATACAGAAGATAGCCATATTTGGTAAAAGACCAAGTCCATATTATGGCAAGAACAGCTCAATTAAGCAAAGAGAATTGACAGTCCATCATCAGTTTAAGACATGAAGGTCAGTCAATACGGAACATTTCAAGAACTTTGAAAGTTTTTTAAAGTGCAGTCGCGAAAACCAATCAAGCGCTATGATGAAACTGGCTTTCATGAGCACCGCCACAGGAAAGGAAGACCCAGAGTTACCTCTGCTGCAGAGGATAAGTTAATGAGAGAAATAAATGAAATAAATCTGAAATAAATGCTTCACAGAGTTCAAGTAACAGACACGTCAACATCAACTGTTCAGAGGAGACTGCGTGAATCAGGCCGTCATGGTCGAATTGCTGCAAAGACACCACTACTAAAGGACACCAAGAAGAAGAGACTTGCTTCAAATCAAATCAAATTGTATTGGTCACATACACATGGTAAGCAGATGTTATTGCAAGTGTAGCGAAATGCTTGTGCTTCTAGTTCTGACAGTGCAGCAATATCTAACAAGTAATCTAATAATCCCACAACAACGACCAAATACACACACATCTAAGTAAAGGGATGGAATAATAATATGTACATATAAAGATATGGATGAGCAATGACCGAGTGGCATAGGCAAGATGCAATAGATGGTCTAAAATACAGAATATACAAATGGGATGAGTAATGCAAGATACATAAACATCAATATTGAAGTGGCATTAATAAAGTGACTAGATATCCATTTGTTACAGTGGCCATTGATTTCAAGTCTGTATGTAGGCAGCAGCCTCTCTGTTTTAGTGATGGCTGTTTAACAGTCTGATGGTCTTGAGACTGAAAAATAGCTTCTGTCTCTTGGTCCCAGCTTTGACGCACCTGTACTGATCTTGCCTTCTGGATGGTAGCGGGGTGAACAGGCAGTGGCTCAAGTGGTTGCTGTCCTTGATGATCTTTTTGGCCTTCCTGTGACATTGGGTGCTGTAGGTGTCCTGGAGGCCAGGTAGTTTACTTTGGGTGATGTGCTGTGCAGACCGCACTACCCTCTGGAGAGCCCTGCAGTTGTGGGTGGTGCAGTTGCCGTACCAGGCGATGATACAGCCCGACAGGATGCTCTCAATTGTGCATATGTAAAAGTTTGTGAGGGTTTTAGGTGACAAGACAAATTTCTTCTGTCTCCTAAGGTTGAAGAGGTGCTGTTGCGCCTTCTTCACCACAATGTCTGTGTGGGTGGACCATGTCCGTGATGTGTACGCTGAGGAACTTCAAACTTTATACCTTCTCCACTGCTATCCTGTCGATGTGGATAGGGGGGTGCTCCCTCTGCTGTTTCCTGAAGTCCACGATCGTTTCCTTTGTTTTGTTGATGTTGAGTGAGAGGTTGTTTTACCGACACCACACTATGAGTGCCCTCACCTCCCGATAGGCTGTCTCATCATTGTTGGTGATCAAGCCCACTACTGCTGTGTCGTCTGCAAACTTGATGATCGAGTTGAAGCATGCATGGCCACGCAGTCATGGGTAAATAGGGAGTACAGGAGGGGGCTGAGCACGCACCCTTGTGGGCTCCAGTGTTGAGGATCAGCAAAGTGGAGATGTTGTTTACTACCTTCACCACCTGGGGGGGGCCCGTCAGGAAGCCAAGGACCCAATCGCACAGGGCGGGGTTGAGACCCAGGGCCTCAAGCTTAACCTGTCTAGGACTGGGGAACCCCTCGCCAACAGCCAATGAAATTGCAGGGCGTCAAATTCAATCAACAGAAATCTCATAATTCAAATTTCTCAAACATGTATTAGTAAGTATTAGACACCATTTTAAAGATACAATTCTTGTCAATCCAACCACAGTGTCCGATTTCAAAAAGGCTTTTCGGCGAAAGCAGAACATATCATTATGTTAGGTCAGCAACGAGTCACAGAAAGCATACAGCGATTTCCCAACCAAAGAGAGGAGTCACAAAAATCAGAAATAGAGATAAAATGAATCACTAACCTTTGATATTCCTAATCAGATGACACTCCCGGGACAACATGTTACACAAAACATGTATGTTTTGTTCGATCAAGTTCATATTTATATCCAAAAACCTCAGTTTATATTTGGTTTTGCCTCCAAAACATCCCGTGAATTTGCACAGAGCCACATCAATTTACAGAAATAATCATAATAAACATTGATAAAAGATACAAGTGTTATTTACAGAATTAAACATATACTTCTCCTTAATGCAACCGCTGTGTGAGATTTAAAACGTTTGCCAACTTTTGGCAACATTTCATGGCACACTATTTAGTTTGCAGCAACAAATTAATTTTTGTACGGGCTGGCTTGGTGTGGATTTACAATCTGCAGTGTACAATTCTTTATAGAAGTGGGAGAAACTTTGATTCATTTTGGTTCTGATAGGAATTCCCCTGTTTTAGATTCAATAGTTGCTATATCAGCTAATGTATTGGTTGAGTCTAACTCAATGGATGGTAAATTCTGCTATCTGTCTTATCAATAAATAAGTTCTGTCTTGACTTTGGAAAAAGTAATAGCTACCTGGTCTGAATTTCTTATCTATCATGATGATTAACATATCATCATTGTGATTATACGTTTCAATGCATGCCAACGGAACCGGAACCACGAGCTCATTGTCTCCCATGGTTGACGTATGTCTGGAGTGGCGCAGGGCCTAGAGCTGACGGGACAGACTGAGGTATCCATTCAGTGGGGCCAAAGAAAGTGAAAGTGTAGACACAATGTCATGCACTCACTCTCACACACACACACACACACACACACACACACACACACACACACACACACACACACACACACACACACACACACACACACACACACACACACACACACACACAGTTCAATGACTAACATCCATTCTCATTTAACAAACAAGAAAGGTGTCAAATTGGGAACTCCGATTAAAAATTCTGTATGTTCAGTTCAGAAACTATAATGGCCTCTTATGTTAATTATGATTTGATTAATAACTGTCTTATAAACGGATAAATACCATCTTATATCATAATATGATATAACACATGGCATCTCAACTCATTAGTTCAATAAGTGCTCTCCAATTTCCCCAAATTCCACAGTGGGTAGAGCAAGACACAGTTGCGCTCGCTCAGAGATCTATTGAACTTCTAAAGCCGCAGCTAGAGAAATGTCATCTGTTTTTTTACCGAGGGCCAAGAGCAACACTGGGCCTCTCCCTGGGCCCTGCCACAGGGATCAATTCCCCTCGCTTGATGGAGAAATGGCAAAGTTTGTTGTTATTACTTTGAAGATTCCCGTGGTTTCCTCTTACTGCATTGGGTTTGTCCACGAGGGCCGCTGTGTGCATTAAAGACAGAGGGGGGAGGGAAGAAGGCAGAAATGTTTTGAGTATTTTTAGTTTCTCACTTCTCCTATTTTCTGCTTCCGTTGCGCAAGATGTTGAACAAGATGTGATCTGGGTTTTGAACACGGGTCATCAGAGCGCCACAAGAATGTTGAGCTTAAGCCTAGGCAATAGTTGAGAGTAAATGCAAGTCTTCAGCTCCCAGACAAGGTTTAGAAACCTCTATTACAATTCATCCCCCCTCCACCAATGTTCTGTGCAAGATTCTGTGCGACGTCCATCGTGCGTTTACTGTGAACACAGACTGTACCCGCTTTAAGTTACAGTTTTAACAGTGGCCATGTTGGCTACTGTGGCTATTTAACAGAGGTGTGGACTCGAGTCACAAATATGATGACTTGCAACTCGACTTTAACACCAATGACTTGTGACTTGACTTGGACTTGAGCCTTTTGACTCGAACTGACTTGATACCCTCCCCACGCCCAAATATAAAAAATGATGCTATTTAAAAAAAATGTGCAGCGCATCTACTCTTCAGCCAATCAAATTGTGCTAGCTGAGAAAAAGTTGCGCGTGGCAGTGCAGAGGAACGTCGTGCGTGAATTCCCGACGGAGCCCTTGGAAAGATGATACCCCAAATTATAATTTTCGGATATCAAGACTACGTTGTAGTCAACAAAAAACGGATTGCAACTTGCAAAACATGCCGGAAAGAAAATTAGACGGAGGCGCAACAACTTCCAACTTTGTTCGACATTTGAAGCTGCACAAAGAACGTTAAGTCGTGGCTAATATAGCCGACAGCTATATATTTTATTACTTTACTAGTGTAGCATGTAGGCTAACGTAACGTTAAATCAATGAGCCTCCACATAGTCAGTCAGTGCGGGAATGTGATCATTGCACCCAAGATTGATCTACAACTGGCAAGGCAGTTGGTAGCCTAAATCCTGCCTGATGTTACTGCTGTTCCTGAAACCATTGACAAACGCTAGCCTACTGTAACCACACAGAGAGAGAGAGTGAGTGTGTGTGTGTGTTAAGGTTGGGCGATTGTGTACAAGCCTACATCGCCCGATTGTGCCCCATAGCGATCCTCTATAGTCGATCGATATGGGGGGAGGGGGTCTTTCTCATGGCTATCCATGTATTTCCATGGAAATCAAGTTATTTGGCAAGTAATAAATATATATATATTTTTAAAGCATTCATGATTTGTGTAAATGTAATATACTAACTATTACTCTTGTTGTAAAAATATGAAATGGTATTACATTTGGTGAAGAGAACATTATGACTTGTTAAGGACTCGAAACTCAAAGTTTAGGACTTGGGACTTGACTCGGGACTTGTAAAACAATGACTTGGTCCCACCTCTGCTATTTAATCATAATGTAGGCCTACCAGAGGCCTACCATCAAAATCAACAGAGAAAATGCATCCCATAACATTTTAACATAGAAATAGCTGTTCTATCATTCAGCCTACAGTAGCAGCCAATGTTCAATGTTGTGTTCAATGTAGGTCTACATTCCATGAGACTTTTGGAGAAAAAAAAAAAACATTAATCTGTTTATCCACTGAAAATGTTGTGTTTGATGCAAGAAACCACTTTACAAAATGAAATGCATTATTAGTCCCATACCATTATTGCAGAGAATCAGACAAATCATGCTACCCTCTGCCTATTGGCTACTTAGATTATTCAAGCCTGTCTCAAAATACATCACTGCAACTTTAAGAAGAAAAAAAGAAGCTCTTTACCTGACTCACTTTTCAAAGATGTCTAGAAATGTACACGCTTTGTGCTCCTGTAAGACGCAATCACTCCCCAAATTATCTACAACTTGGCTAATAACTCAGTAACTAGCAAAGGATAGAAACAAGACAAGCGCATCTACTCACGACCGCTCAAGCTGTTAACACAGTCCAGTTAAGAAAAAAAAATCTCTTGCATAGTTTGTTTTGTTTTTCAGTATGTTGCATTGAAAGTGGCTGATATTGTTTAGTCCCGTGTAGCTCAGTTGGTAGAGCATGGCGCTTGCAACGCCAGGGTTGTGGGTTTGTTTCCCATGGGGGGCCAGTACAAAAAGGTATGAATGTATGTACTTGTAAGTCGCTCTGGATAAGAGCGTCTGCTAAATGACTTAAATGTAAAATGTAATGTAAATGCTTTGATTCGATCACAATTGCCAAAGTAAAGGGAAACTTTGATTGGGTTAACAGGGAAAACTCCAGAACGGTGGTCACCAACCTTTTCTGGGTCAAGATCACAGAGTCAAAATCCAAGCAGAGCTCTATCGCTCAGATTTTTTTTTTTTACATGACTTAAAAAACATAAGCCTACGCAACATTAACCAATTAAGAACAGAACTGTAGCAATGAGGTTTGTGCAGTAAGCTATAAGTCCAATACATTATCACCGCATGCTGGCTTTGCTTTCATTTCCCTGCCAGTGAATGCATTGTTGTTCGGGCAATTTAAAAAATAGAAAAATTTCAAAACGTGCTATATGATCACACCGGTAATAGATCCGTTGTTGTATTACTTGTGAAGCACAGCTGAGTGAGCATACATTTAAATAATACACTTTTTTTATTTGACTGGGCTGATGGTGCCTGCATCTGATGGTCAGTCTCAGCGGAGGGAGAGAACAGCTGACTGAAGGTCCCGCCTATCAACATCACTCCGCTCTCCCTTTCCTCCGCTGACCAAAAAAGGACATGGACGTCCAGCTGATTGCGAAATTTGAGTCGCACCTCATTATTTCTGCCTCATGCACAAATTAATGTTGTTACTCCTGTGAACAGAGAAAGTGAAATATTCCTCCATATTAAAAAGAGACCCAAGCCACTAATAATAACAACAACGCAAGCCTATAGATACACTTTCATACCATTCATTACTGCTGCGGTGCTTGTTGTTGCGCTGAGTGGAAAAACACACATTTTACGGTTTATGAAAGTGTTGAATAAAAAGTGTTTAAAGTGCTGAGTAAGAACTTAAACATGAACTCACTCATAAAAACAGCATCTCTTTGCTGTATTCGTTGACAGTCTCACTCCTAGTCATGGTTTTAAACGTTTTGAAATCTCACAGTATCATCTTTGGTGTAGCTTTCTTTTATGCCACTGCAGACACGGTGATCTAAGCCATCCGATTGGCCATGGGTAAGCCTATAGCGCACTTGATTTGCTCTCTGGGCTCACCGGGAAGGCAGTTTGTACCTTCAGACACATTAAATGGTTCAAAATGGCAACAGTTTGTCTACCCGGAGCGCAGAGCAGCTGAATCAGGGGCACATACCACCAACAGTTTTTTACAGAATGTTTGTCGAGATCGACCGATTTGTGACCACTGCTCCAGAAAGTCTAGTGAAGTTCAATCTCGTGCATCGCTCTGTGGGCTGAAATTTCTCTGTGGCAGTCCCGGGGAAGCTGCGTGGCAGTTTCTGGGCTACTGCGCGCACACACATGCAGTTTAGAGGGAACATTGCCCTCCACCAATCTAGCCGCACCAACTCTAGCAGCAGATGGCAAATGATGGAATCCAAGTCACTGCACCGATGTGTCAAACTGGGTTTGACACAGACTGCACACTACAAGACTGTGTTAGCTCACTGAGCCAAAGTCTTAGGTCTCAGGCCATCACTCATGAAGCAAAAACCTCCACACGCACACACATAAAAGACACATACCCATTGCACCTCCGCTGCGTCCTCCACCTTGGGCAGCATCAGGGCTGGAGGCAGAACCTCGGCCTGCAGGATGACCTGTAGGTCAGCATTGGCCAGGCCGCTGGACACTGAGTTGACCCTCACACACTTCTCTGTCCTGCCCAGGTCCAGCTCTGCCAGCATCCTGGGGATGGTCTCCCTTGCCTCTGTCTTGAAAAGGAGACAAAACAAAGAAAATAGTCCATAATTACATAGAATGATGGAGGACGCAGTGGGGAAGAGAGAAGAGAGAGAGAGACAGAGAGAAAGACAGAGAGTAATATGGATGTAGGAGAGATTGAGAAAGAAGGAGAGAGAGGGAGCGAGAGAACAAGAAAGAGAGTAGCTGTCAGCTTTGCACCAGTCCAGCGTTAAGAGAATACGGCAAGATTTTGAGATGTAGGTCGTTTATCTACTTACCCAGAGTCGGAACTCATGGATATCATTTGTATGTCTCTGCGTGCTCTGCTATTGAAGATAGCAAGCATATAGCGCAATTGCTGGAAGTCTCCCGTAACAGTATCCAGGTCCTCTCACATGCAGGTGAATAGACCTAACCAGGGGTTGGAACAAAAATGTTTCCCCATTCGTTTTGTTCTGAACAGAACAAGATTTTTTTGTTCCATTCCACTGTTTCCGACCAGCAAGATAAAGTTCTGAACCAGTTTGAACACCAAAAAAGTACTGGTTTATATTGTTTTTTTTCTGTTACTTTTTAAACCTCTGAAATCTTATTGTTTTACGTTTAGCTTGACATTAAACTACAAATCACGCAGTGCGGATAGAGCAGCTTGCTATGGAGCGGGCAAGCTATAGCGCAATGAGTTGTTAAACATGCGTGATGGAAAAACGAGTGTAGGGCGTGAGATGTAAATTACATGGGCATCTTGTGATGACATATACACTGCTCAAAAAAATAAAGGGAACACTTAAACAACACAATGTAACTCCAAGTCAATCACACTTCTGTGAAATCAAACAGTCCACTTAGGAAGCAACACTGATTGACAATAAATTTCACATGCTGTTGTGCAAATGGAATAGACAAAAGGTGGAAATTATAGGCAATTAGCAAGACACCCCCCAAAACAGGAGTGATTCTGCAGGTGGTGACCACAGACCACTTCTCAGTTCCTATGCTTCCTGGCTGATGTTTTGGTCACTTTTGAATGCTGGCGGTGCTCTCACTCTAGTGGTAGCATGAGACGGAGTCTACAACCCACACAAGTGGCTCAGGTAGTGCAGTTCATCCAGGATGGCACATCAATGCGAACTGTGGCAAAAAGGTTTGCTGTGTCTGTCAGCGTAGTGTCCAGAGCATGGAGTCCCTACCAGGAGACAGGCCAGTACATCAGGAGACGTGGAGGAGGCCGTAGGAGGGCAACAACCCAGCAGCAGGACCGGTACCTCCGCCTTAGTGCAAGGAGGTGCACTGCCAGAGCCCTGCAAAATGACCTCCAGCAGGGCACAAATGTGCATGTGTCAGCATATGGTCTCACAAGGGGTCTGAGGATCTCATCTCGGTACCTAATGGCAGTCAGGCTACCTCTGGCGAGCACATGGAGGGCTGTGCGGCCCCACAAAGAAATGCCACCCCACACCATGACTGACCCATCGCCAAACCGGTCATGCTGGAGGATGTTGCAGGCAGCAGAACGTTCTCCACGGCGTCTCCAGACTCTGTCACGTCTGTCACATGTGCTCATGTGCTCAGTGTGAACCTGCTTTCATCTGTGAAGAGCACAGGGCGCCAGTGGCGAATTTGCCAATCTTGGTGTTCTCTGGCAAATGCCAAACGTCCTGCACAGTGTTGGGCTGTAAGCACAACCCCCACCTGTGGACGTTGGGCCCTCATACCACCCTCATGGAGTCTGTTTCTGACCGTTTGAGCAGACACATGCACATTTGTGGCCTGCTGGAGGTCATTATCCGTCCCATTATGGTGTCTGTGAGCGCAGGGGGTAGATGCCATGTTGTGATGACCAAATTACCTACCACCAAGTTTTGGAGTAGTTAGAAAGTCTAATCCCCTGCTAATGAGAGTAGCTAGCTCCCGGGAGACTTCCAGCAATTGCGCTACGATAACGATATGCTAATAATAATAATGGTATCCATGACTTCGTTTGACTCTGGGTAGATAAAGTAGATAAACAAACGAAATTGAGAAATCGTGCGATATCCCTTTAAAGCTTGACCTAAGCGCAGGGTTGGGGATTTTGTGATCAAATCCTTGTCCTGGATGTGCACCACATTGCTCGGCCTAAAACTACATATTAAATGGTTTTCTATAGTATTGAATAAGTGAAAGCAGGTATTTTATTAACAAACCAGAGATAATAATGGGAGAGTGTTGGGTAAAAACACAAAGATGAATCCTATAATGGCAAGTCGCAATAGACACTCAGATACTTATCAATGTCAGTTCTACCCTATTTCCCAACATAAAAGCTGTAAATGCAGTCTAATCACATTCACCAGACACTTCCGCCCAAATGCGCAAAGAGTCTGGTGGACCAACAGGGCAAACTTGGCCTTTGTTAGCCAATAGAACGATCGAGAGCATAGGCAATGAAGGGGTTTGATTCATCTGGCCCGGGCGAAGGCAGGGAGGGAGAAGCGTCCTCCTCAAATCGAACAGTAATCTGCACTGCTCGGTCATGTTGTCAACAAGGCAGCATGGTGCATCGCCCAGAAACATACAACCCTTTCTGTATAAAATACTTGTTTGAATTTTCAATCTAGTTTTTATTGGTAGGGCAGATAGTGTTATCATAAGCAATCACTTTTGCATGGGAAAACAGAATCCTACTCATTACTAAACGTGCTTAATTACGTCCCTTTTGTTTTGAGCCAACTTCGCCGTCGGACAGAGCGGGGCACCTGGCTCATGCCTGGGAGGCAGCTCGGTTCATAATCGAATGCAATCAACTTTCAGCCCGTGCAAAAAACGCTTACAACGGCGCCCGGGTGAGATTATTCAAACCCCCTCCCTGGCTTAATCTACCAGCCAATCATCTCCCACAACACCTTCCCCCTAACCCGTATCTGTATTCCATACATTTCTTGCCTCCACTTGGAAACACACCTCACAGTTGTGTGATTTGCTCAAATGAAACGACAAATACTTTACTCAGTAAGGTCAGTCCCACTAAGGCCAACTTGAATCATTGATATCCAACACTAGCCTTGGGATGAGGTTATATGCAGCCTGCATTTCACAAAGATAACACAATAACAAAACTAATTTGGGTAAATTGCACTCCGATTTTTATTTGAGACTGTTTTATAGAAAACACATGGACCATTAAACAACATAACAGCTATTGTAAATAGATAGAACATGTTTCATGAAGTGTCTGCCTCTGTTTTCAGAGTATTACATCAATCTAGAGAAAATGGCGTGAACTCATCAAGAGCTATCGGTCTCCCAAAAGAGGGTTGTGACAGTTACGCAACGAGGTACGGCTCACTCTTCATAAATTAGGGTTCAAAAGGCTTTCCTGGTGAAGTCAAGTGATCAGGAAAACTCAGGACCCTAATGATAAGCCTGCACAGCACAGCACACATTGACAGCCTCTCCAGTCCCTTATGAAGTCCCCAAACAAGCAGAGCCATTGTGAAGGGAGGATAAGGAAGAGGGAGGGAGGAGAAAGGAAAGAGAAATCACCAGTCTATACACCTATCTGTGACACAGATATAGCCTGCAGATTCAAACCAGATGGAGGGAGGGAGAGATGGATGGATGGAGGGGGGCAGAGTTGGAAGGCTTTCTGGGAGAAATGTGTTGTAAAATAAGCAACATGAGGAAATGACGGCTTAGGACTTGTCAGGTCAGAGGCGGGGGACTGTGTGTGTGTGTGTGTGTGTGTGTGTGTGTGTGTGTGTGTGTGTGCGCTTGTGTGGATAAGAGAGGTGGTCATTAGCTAGCCTTCTGTGCCTGTCAGATAGAGTGATGACCCTGTTCAATAGACAGATGAAGAGAAGAAGGGGTTATGAGGGGAGAGAGAAACTTGAATGAGCACCTTAGGCCAGGTCAACCTGGTTTCAGAAACTGTACATACATGCTGACACACACAAACACACACTCAAGCACAAAGCCCAACCGTTCTAACCCCACACCAACTATGGGCACTGCGGTAGAGTATTGGATAGGACTGTTGGTTCCTAATGGTGTGTACGGGTCTGGGTCTCCGTTTGACCACTGCTGACCTGCAACTCCACCCACTTCATTATGAGATGTTCACCTCAGAAGGGCCTACTCGCTATCTCTATCTTTACTTGTCCGACGTCACACACACACACGTTTCTTCTCAGTGTGTGCGTGCGCACCGGTGCGGTCGGTCTGTGTGTGTGAGAGACTGTGACTAAGGCATATTCCAGGCTAAGACTGGGAGATCACAGTGCACCCCTTCTCAACTGATGAAATTATCCATCATGTCTCAGCCAAGACGTCAGAATACTGGCAGACGTCCCCTCAAACAGAGACCAGATGACTATGAAATCAGTGCCAACTTTAAAAAATATACTTTGCTGAAGCATTTCATTAACTTAACAATTCATATTAAAAAGTGATGATGATACTCAGAACTGCTTGTACACAGTTCTAGTCACACACACACACACACACACACACACACACACAGCGAGAGAGACAGTGAGACATGCACATGCAGACAAACGCACACAGACAGAAACACAGAGAAACAAAGTACCAGTCAAATATTTTATATTTGCGATTCTTCAAAGTAGCCACCCTTTCCCTTGATTACAGCTTTGCACAGTCTTGTCATTCTCTCAACCACCTTCACCTGGAATGATTTTCCAACACTCTTAAAGGAGTTCCCACATATGCTGAGCACTTGATGGCTGCTTTTCCTTCACTCTGCGATCCAACTCATCCCAAACCATCTCAATTGGGTTGAGGTCGGGTGATTGTGGAGGCCAGGTCATCTGACACAGAACTCCATCACTCTCCTTCTTGGTCAAATAGCCCTTACACAGGATGGAGGTGTGTTGGGTCATTGTCCTGTTGAAAAACAAAATGATAGTGAGACTAAGCTCAAACCAGATGGGATGGCGTATCGCTGCAGAATGCTGTGGTAGCCATGCTGGTTAAGAGTGCCTTGAATTCGAGATAAATCACAGACAGTGTCACCAGCAAAGTACCCCTACAACATCACACCTCCTCCTCCACGCTTCACGGTGGGAACCACACATGCGGAGTACATCCGTTCACCTACTCTGCGTCTCACAAACACACGGCGGTTGGAACCAAAAATTTCAAATTTGAACTCATCAGACCAAAGGACAGATTTCTACCGGTCTAATGTCCATTGCTCATGTTTCTAAGTCCAAGCAAGTCTCTTCTTATTATCGGTGTCATTTAGTAATGATTTCTATGCAGCAATTCGACAATGAAGACCTGATTCACGCAGTCTCCTCTGAACAGTTGATGTTGACATGCGTCTGTTACTTGAACTCTGTGAAGCATTTATTTCAGCTGCAATCTGAGTTGCAGTTAACTCTAATTAACTTATCCTCTGCAGCAGAGGTAACTCTGGGTCTTCCTTTCCTGTGGTGTTCCTCATGAGAGCCAGTTTCATCATATCGCTTGATGGTTTTTGCGACTGCACTGGAGAAACCGGATTGACTGACCTTCATGTCTTAAAGTAATGACGGACTGTCATTTCTCTTTGCTTATTTGAGCTGTTCTTGCCATAATATGGACTATCTCTTTTACCAAATAGGGCTGTCTTCTGTATACCACCCCTACCTTTTCACAACAGAACTGATTGGCTCAAACACATTATGAAGGAAAGATATTCCACATGTTCCACCTGTTAATTGAAATTCATTCCAGGTGACTACGTCATGAAGCTGGTTGTGAGAATGCCAAGAGTGTGCAAAGCTGTCATCAAGACAAAGGATGGCTACTTTGAATAATATCAAATATAAAAATCTATTTTGATTTGTTTAACACTTTTTACTTCCTGATTCCACGTGTTATTTGATAGTGTTGAGGTTTTCCCTATTATTCTACAATGTAGAAAATAGTAAAAATAAAGAAAACCCCTGGAAAGAGTAGGTGTGTCTAAACTTTTGACTGGTAGTGAACAGAGACATCCACTCAGACACAGACTGAGACACACGTCAGCTAGAGAGAAATGGAGACATGAACTGCTGTCTCAGCCTCCCTGCCTAGTGATGCATAGACACTCCTGACCAAACAAAATGAATAGCCACTAGTAAATCAGTTCATCATCAGAAAGCCTCGTTTATAACATTCTCTGATAAAACGCAGACAGGAGATGGGTGAGAGTCTCCAGTGGCCAAGTTCAAGGCTGATATACTGCCGGGCGGTGTGGATAAAACCACTTTCATGTAACAAGAGACGCAGACGGTCTTTCTTTTCTGTACTTTTGTGGCTTTGAGACGGTGCATTACTTCTGAAACAGAGACTCTTGGCTGGCAGGAAAAAGGAGCTCAGTGGACACACAGGAACACCCCCCCCCCACACACACACACCGACCTTACATACCCCCCACACTTCTCTCCTCCATTCCTTTTCTCTCTTTCTTTCTTTCTTGCAAATTGACAGAGGGAACATTCCTGTGGACATGTTCTCTTCTGTGAGCGCCAGTAACTCTGAGCTTGAATAAAGCACTTTGAAACAGGACATCTTTTATATTAATGGACGGCCATCCAACAAGTTTCTTCAAAGCCCCCTCCCCAATCGCCTAGCCTCCCACCGGGTGCTCGCACCAAAACCTCAGCTCTAACTCCTCCTCTGAGTCCCTCCATCATCCTCATCATTAGAGGCTGACGCACACGCAGGCAGGCCGGAGACACACACACACACACACACACACACACACACACACACACAAACACAGATTAGCTTTTTAAGTGTATAACACCTGACCTTTCTATGCGAGAGGGCAGTTCTAACACACACACACACAAAGTGTCCTACAGAGTGGTGTGTACGCTACACAGTATGGATGAATATCGCTTTACACACATCACACAAGCCTGAAGACAGACAGGCATGCCCTACAGTCTTCACCTCCTAGGCTGCACCAGTATGTTTTATTGTATCACTCAATATAAAATTGATCTCAATACATTGTTTGTTATAGACTGAAAACAGGGTTGAGTTGGGAGTGTGTGTGTGTGTGTGCGTGTGTGTTGGGAGTCTGAAAATATGATTATGTTTGAGATATCTGGCAACTGTAATATTAAATAAGCTCGACACTGTTGCAAGAAGATTGAAAAAGGGGGCAACTGGCATAAATGTTGTTCTCTCATGAATACTTATATTATATTTAGTTAGAGTTAGAGTAACAGGCCATGAAGAAATGTCTAAAAATAGAATTCTAAATACAGGTGTATTTAACCACTTTCTAAAATGAATGGATTCACATACTAGGCATGAACTTAACTTAAAAGCATTAACGAGCATTATTCTAACCATGCCCCAAAAGCCCGTGGGGTGGGGGGAAGAGAAAGAAAGAAAGAAAGAGAAAGAAAGAACAAAAATCTCAACACAGTAGTTCAGGAACAAATAAGAGAAATAGCAATGAATCTTAGGCCCTTTTGTACGCTAATGAGTTGTTCGGATACAAAACTTGTTGTTGACCAATAGCATTACTGTAAAGTTAACCTCCAATCAGATATCAGACCTACATGATGTAACCGCTGCTTCTCAGAGGCGTAACAATGGGGATTGGCAAAACCAACACAGAGAATGCTGAATTCATAAGACAACACAGAGTCAATTCTTGTATACAGTTGATAAGAAGAATCATTTTGGGGCTAACCTACGTACACAGGCATCAAAGTGTAGAGAGCTACTGTAGTTGTTGTATTGTGTGTCTGTGCAAATGTGTTCATGTGTATGTGTGTGTGTGTGTGTGTGTGTGTGTGTGTGTGTGTGTGTGTATGAAGTCGAACGTGTGTGTGTGTGCAATTGTGTGTGAACAAAGCAACGAGTCATCCTGTACATCGTAGTTTTTTTCTCTCCTGAGGCCTGGCATTTTGTTTCCTGCTGTGACGACCCGCAATGCCATTTAAAATGAGCTCAGGTGAAGGACAGCCTGCCTTTGTGTGTGTGTGTGTGTGTGTGTGTGTGTGTGTGTGTGTGTGTGTGTGTGTGTGTGTGTGTGTGTGTGTGTGTGTGTGTATACAGTGCCTTCGTTAAGTATTCAGTTCCCTTGATTTTTTCCACGTTACAGCCTTATTCTAAAATGGATTTACATTTTTTTTTGTCAGCAATCTACACCCAATACCCCATAATGACAAAGCGAAAACAGGTTATTAGAAATGTTTGCAAATGTATTAAAAATAGTATTCAGTATTCAGACCCTTTGCTATGAGACTCGAAGTTGAGCTCAGGTGCATCCTGTTTCAGTTGATAATCTGATGTTTCAACAACAATCAAACAAGCTAAGCGTCAGTACAGAGACAAAATTCAACGGCTCAGACATGAGAGGTATGTGGCAGGGTCTACAATTAATCACGGACTACAAAAAGAAAACCAGCCCCGTCGCGGACCACAATGTCCTGCTCCCAAACAAACTAAACAACTTCTCTGCTCGCTTTGAGGACAATACAGTGCCAACGACACGGTCCGCTACCAAAACCTGCCGGCTCTCCTTCACCGCAGCCAACGTGAGTAAAGCATTTAAACGTGTTAACCCTCGCAAGGCTGCCAGCCCAGACGGCATCCCATGCCGCGTCCTCAGAGCATGCGCAGACCAGCTGGCTGGTGTGTTTACGGACATATTCAATCAATCCTTATCCCAGTCTGCTGTTCCCACATGCTTCAAGAGGGCCACCATTGTTCCAGTTCCCAAGAAAGCTAAGGTAACTGAGCTAAACGACTACCGCCCCATAGCACTCACCTCTGTCATCATGAAGTGCTTTGAGAGACTAGTCAAGGATCATATCACCTCCACCCTACCTGACACCCTAGACCCACTCCAATTTGCTTACCGCCCCAATAGGTCCACAGACGACGCAATCACAATCACACTGCACACTGCCCTAACCCATTTGGACAAGAGGAATACCTATGTAAGAATGCTGTTCATCGACTACAGCTCAGCATTTAACACCATAGTACCCTCCAAACTCGTCATTAAGCTCGAGACCCTGGGTCTAGACCCCGCCCTGTGCAACTGGGCCCTGGACTTCCTGACGGGCCACCCCCAGGTGGTGAGGGTAGGAACCAACATTTCCACCCCGCTGATCCTCAACACTGGGGCCCCATAAGAGTGCGTTCTCAGCCCTCTCCTATACTCCCTGTTCACCCATGACTGCGTGGCCATGCACGCCTCCAACACAATCATCAAGTTTGCGGACGACACTGCAGTGGTAAGCTTGATTACCAACAACGACGAGACAGCCTACTGGGAGGAGGTGAGGGCCCTCGGAGTGTAGTGTCAGGAAAAAAACCTCTCACTCAACGTCAACAAAACAAAGGAGATGATCGTGGACTTCAGGAAACAGCACAGGGAGCACCCCCCTATCCACATCGATGGGACAGTAGTGGAGAAGGTGGAAAGTTTTAAGATTCTTGGCGTACACATCACAGACAAACTGAAATGGTCCACCCACACAGACAGCGTGGTGACAGCGCCTCTTCAACCTCAGGAGGCTGAAGAAATTTGGCATGTCACCAAAAACACTCACAAACTTTTACAGATGCACAATCGAGAGCTTCCTGTCGGGCTGTATCACTGCCTGGTACGACAACTGCTCTGCCCACAACCGTAAGGCTCTCCAGAGGGTGATGAGGTCTGCACACGCATCACCGGGTGCAAACTACCTGCTCTCCAGGACACCTACACCACCCGATGTCACAGGAAGGCCTAAAAGATCATCAAGGACAACAAACACCCGAGCCACTGCCTGTTCACCCCGCTATCATCCAGAAGGCGAGGTCAGTACAGGTGCATCAAAGCTGGGACCAAAAGAATGAAAAACAGCTTCTATCTCAAGGCCATCAGACTGTTAAACAGCAATCACTAACATTGAGTGGCTGCTGCCAACTTACTTACTCAATCTCTAGCCAATTTAATAATAAAAAAATGGATGTAATAAATGTATCACTAGTCACTTTAAACTATGCCACTTTATATAACGTTAACATACCCTACACTACTCATCTCATATGTATATACTGTACTCTATACCATATACTGCATCTTGCCTATGCCGTTCAGCCATCGCTCATCCATATATATTTTTAGGTACACATTCTTATTCATTCCTTTACACTTGTGTGTATAAGGTAGTTGTTGTGAAATTGTTAGATTACTTGTTAGATATTACTGCATGGTCGGAACTAGAAGCACAAGCATTTCGCTACACTCACATTAACATCGGCTAACCAATTGTATGTGACCAATATCATTTGATTTGATTTGATTTTTATTGGAGTCCACCTGTGCTAAAATCAATTGATTGGACATGATTTTCTGTCTATATAAGGTTCTACAGTTGTCAGTGCATGTCAGAGCAAAAACCAAGCCATGAGGTCAAAGGAATTGTCCGTAGAGCTCAGAGACAGGATTATGTCGAGGCACAGATCTGGGGAAGGGTATCAAAACATTTCTGCAGCATTGAAGGTCCCCAAGAACACAGTGGCCTTCATCATTCTTAAATGGAAGAAGTTTGGAACCACCTAGACTCTTCCTAGAGCTGGCCACCGGGCTAAACTGAGCAATCGGGGGAGAAGGGCCGTGACCAAGAAAGGGAGGTGACCAAGAAACCGATGGTCACTCTGACAGAACTCTACAGTACTTCTGTAGAGATGGGAGAACCTTCCAGAAGGACAACCATCTCTGCAGAACACTAATCAGGCCTTTATGGTAGAGATGTCAAAGGTGCAAAAGTACTGAATACTTACAGTACCAGTCAAAAGTTTGGAAACACCTAATTCAAAGTTTTTTCTTTATTATTACAATTTCCTACTTTTTAGAATAATAGTGAAGACATCAAAACTATGATATAACACATATGGAATCATGTAGTAATCCACAAATTGTTAAACAAATTAAACAAAACCGCCCTTTGCCTTCATGACAGCTTTGCACACTCCTGGCATTCTTTCAACCAGCTTCATGGGGTAGTCACCTGGGATACATTTACATTTACATTACATTTAAGTCATTTAGCAGAAGCTCTTATCCAGAGCGACTTACAAATTGGTGCATTCACCTTATGATATCCAGTGGAACAACCACTTTACAATAGTGCATCTAACTCTTTTAAGGGGGGGGGGGTTAGAAAGGATTACTTTATCCTATCCTAGGTATTCCTTAAAGAGGTGGGGTTTCAGGTGTCTCCGAAAGGTTCATGCTCTACAACATTCGCAGAGTACGACCCTGCCTCACGCAGGAAGCGGCGCAGGTCCTAATCCAGGCACTTGTCATCTCCCGTCTGGATTACTGCAACTCGCTGTTGTCTGGGCTCCCTGCCTGTGCCATTAAACCCCCACAACTCATCCAGAACGCCGCAGCCCGTCTGGTGTTCAACCTTCCCAAGTTCTCTCACGTCACCCCGCTCCTACGCTCTCTCCACTGGCTTCCAGTTGAAGATCGCATCCGCTACAAGACCATGGTGCTTGCCTACGGAGCTGTGAGGGGAACGGCACCTCCGTACATTCAGGCTCTGATCAGGCCCCACACCCAAACAAGGGCACTGCGTTCATCCACCTCTGGCCTGCTCGCCTCCCTACCTCTGAGGAAGTACAGTTCCCGCTCAGCCCAGTCAAAACTGTTCGCTGCTCTTGCACCCCAATGGTGGAACAAACTCCCTCACGACGCCAGGACAGAGGAGTCAATCACCACCTTCCGGAGACACCTGAATCCCCACCTCTATAAGGAATACCTAGGATAGGATAAAGTAATCCTTCTGACCCCCCCCCCCCCCCCTTAAAAGATTTAGATGCACTATTGTAAAGTGGCTGTTCCACTGGATATCTTAAGGTGAATGCACCAATTTGTAAGTCGCTCTGGATAAGAGCGTCTGCTAAATGACTTAAATGTAATGTAAATGAAAAACAAATGATATTCCCACTAAGTGCAAACCAGATGGGATGGCGTATCGCTACAGAATGCTGTGGTAGCCATGCTGGTTAAGTGTGCCTTGAATTCTAAATAAATCACTGACAGTGTCACCAGCAAAGCACCCCCACACCTTCACACCTCCTCCTCCGTGCTTCACGGTGAGAACCACACATGTAGAGATCATCCGTTCCCCTACTCTGCATCTCACAAAGACAAACTAAAAATCTCAAATTTGGACACATTAGACTAAAGGACAGATTTCCACTGGTCTAATGTCCATTGCTCGTGTTTCTTGACCCAAGCAAGTCTCTTATTCTTATTGATGTCTTTTAGTAGTGACGCAGTCTCTTCTGAACAGTTGATGTTGACATGCGTCTGTTACTTGAACTCTGTGAAGCATTTATTTGGGCTGCAATCTGAGGTGCAGTTCTGTATTTGTATTTATTATGGATCCCCATTACTCTTCCTGGGGTCCAGCAAATTTAAGGCAGTTTATTCAATTTTAAAATTGACTATTTCTGGCTGGTAACTCTAATGAACTTATCCTCTGCAGCAGAGGAAACTCTGGGTCTTCCTTTCCTGTGGCGGTCCTCATGAGAGCCAGTTTCATCATAGCACTTGATGGTTTTTGCGATTAGGATTTTCGGATTGACTGATCATGTCTTAAAGTAATGATGGGACTGTCGTTTCTCTTTGCTTATTTGAGCTGTTCTTGCCATAATATGGACTTGCTCTTTTACCAAATAGGGCTATCTTCTGTATTTTTTTAAATTTGACCTTTATTTAACTTCTTATGGATAGGGGGCAGCATTTTCACATTTGGATGAAAAGTGCGCCCAGAGTAAACTGCCTCCTACTCAGTCCCAGATGCTAATATATGCATATTATTATTAGTATTGGATAGAAAACACTCTGAAGTTTCCAAAACTGTTTGAATGATGTCTGTGACAATAACATAACTTATTTGGCAGGCAAAACCCCGAGGACAAACCATTCAGATTTTTTTTTTTGAGGTCACTCTCTTTTCAATGGGTTTTCATTGGGAATCCAGATTTCTAACGGACCTTCCTGCAGTTCCTATCGCTTCCACTGGATGTCAATAGTCTTTAGAAATTGGTTGAGGTTTTTCCTTTAAAAATGAAGAAGTAGCCATGTTTAGAATGAGGCTCGAGTGAAGTGTACTGTTTGTTAGAGACGCGTGACCAGAAAGCATGCTACACTTTGTTTTCCTCTGGTAAATAACACAGATCATCCCGTCTTCAATTTTATCAATTATGTACGTAAAAAAATACCTAAAGTTGTATTATAAAAGTAGTTTGAAATGTTTGGACAAAGCTTACAGGTAACTTTTGTAGTCATGTTGAGCGAGTTGGAACCGGTGTTTTTCTGGATCAAACGCGCCAAATAAATGGATATATATATCGACGGAATGGATCGAACAAAAGGACCATTTGTGATGTTTATGGGACATATTGGAGTGCCAACAGAAGAAGCTCGTCAAAGGTAAGGCATGAATTAAATCTTTATTTCTGCGTTTTGTGTCGCGCCTGGAGGGTTGAAATATGATGGTCTGTGATCGTTTGCTGGGGTGCTATCCTCAGTAAAGCATTTTTGAAATCGGACACGTTGGCTGGATTCACAACAAGTGTAGCTTTAATTTGGTATATTGAATGTGTGATTTCATAAGTTTAAATTTTATAGTAATTTATTTGTATTTGGCACTCTGCATTTTCACTGGATGTTGTTCAGGTGGGACGCTAGCGTCCCACATATCCAAGAGAGGTTAATTAGGCAAGTCAGTTAAGAACAAATTCTTATTTTCAATGACGGCCTTGGAACAGTGGGTTAACTGCCTGTTCAGGGGCAGAACGACAGATTTGTACCTTGTCAGCTCGGAGATTTGAACTTGCAACCTTTTGGTAACTAGTCCAATGCTCTAACCACTAGGCTACCTACCGTAAACCACCCCTACCATGTCACAACATAACTGACTGCCTCAAATACATTAAGGAAATAAATTCCACAAATTAACAAGGCACACCTGCTAATTGGAATGCATTCCAGGTGACTACCTCATCAAGCTGGTTGAGAGGATGCCAAGAGTGTGCAAAGCTGTCATCAAGGCAAAGGGTGGCTACTTTGAAGAATATCAAATATAAAATGAATTTTGATTTGTTTAAACACTTTTTTGGTTACTACATGATTCCATATGTGTTATTTCATCGTTTTGATGTCTTCACTATTATTCTACAATGTAGGAAAGAGTAAAAAAAAGAAAAACCTTTGAATGAGTAGGTGTGCCCAAACGTTTGACTGGTACTGTAGCTGGAGAGGTATAGAAGGGGAGGAGGGAAGGGAGAATCCATCCATTCATCCCTCAGTTACACTCCTCTTTTCCCTTCTCCTGCTATCCCTCCTCCTCTCTCCCTGAATCCCATAACATACGTAGCGCGTGGTGATGTAGGAGGGGAAAAAGGGAAGGGAGAATCCATCCATCCATCCTTCCTCTCTTTTTCCAACTCCCTCCATCCCTTCATTCCCTAGCACACATAGCGGTGTGGGGGAGTAAGAATACATCCCTCCCTTCCACTCTTTTTTTCTTCCCTTCCATCGCTCTCTCTCTCCCTCCGTTCAAAAGCACACGTAGCGCCGGGCCGTGGGTCAGCCAGGGAAAACAAAGGGAATGTAACAGGATAATGAGAGAGGGAGAGAGGAACCTCTGTGTTCTCTCTTTCTCAGCGTTTTATGATCCCTCTCTCTTTCTCTGAACCCCTGGCCTCAACCCACAGCATCTGGAGCATGTGTGTGTGTGCGCGCGACGTGTGTGTGTTTCTGTCCCAAGAGACGAGGGCCATAGAGAGGGATGCTAGGAGTACTCGGTATTGTATCACACACAGTGTGCTGAAGAATTGCCCCACACACTATGAGGAAACCCCATCTACTACCATTCCAGAAGAACAATCCAAGCCATAGACAATCATTAAATTGTCTGCACCTTCCACAAATTCTGAGCCTCCACCCTCCCATGGACCACACCCCACACATGACTGTGGCAGGACGCCTGCCGCTTAACCCACACACTGATAGGACTAACACACACACAAGCATACATGACATGCAAGAACGCACAGACAGGTCTGTGACAGGCAGATTGGTTTGGCAAAGACAGGGTGTGTGTATGATCTCGTTGAGGCAGGATCTATTTTCTGGGTGAGCGGCTCAGATTATTTTGTAATTCTTGGCAGGTTGGCTGGGAGTTTCTCGCAACTCTACAAGGCTCACTGAAGAGATCAGGGGCACACATACACACAGATATCAGTGCATGCACAAACACACAGCCGCAGACAAGGGCACGCACACAAGAGACACACACACACACACACACTGAGGATTGATCCCCAAGTGTCCCATCTGTCAAATAAATATTAATTTGACTCTTTTTACTTTTAGAACAAATGTCTCAAACTTCCTCTCTTGACTAACAATATGTGCATTCAAATTAAGTCCTTATTGGAAGACAATTGGCTGCATCATTTATGCTAAACTGAAAACTTTGATGTGTGGACAACAAATTACAATGAATTCTGAGATTAAAAAATATATGACCTAATATCCAAGTGCAATCCATAGCAATGTAACAACTACGTAAGGCACTTCAGAAAGAATTAAGCAAACTATATACGGTACACACAACTTACAATATGATTCTGAAGGCAACACTTCTCACTTCCTACTCGCTGCCACCAGCAGAACTGGAACATAAATAAAATGGACAATAATCAGCTGACACCAAACATTGCATTAAAGACAGTAGCTGTTTTTCTATGTAGCAGATCCAATAATATAGATTAAAGGACAGGGAATTACACCACGCGTTTCCCTACACTATAACATTAACCCAGGTTGGGACAAATTGAATGACTAAGAATGACGCTTGCTGGTGGTAATGGAGAGTGGAGTAAAAATATCATTTGATTTCCTTACGATGTTTACAAGTATGTGCTGTAGTAAAGTGGAGTTGTTTTGACAAAAGTAAAATATGTGTCCTATGCCTAATCTTAGAATACTTTTAGTGAACTGCTACAGAACAAAAAAAATATGGGATCCAATGAGAATTATTTGATTTGGTATACGGTATGTACAGTGCATTCGGAAAGTATTCAGACCCATTAACTTTTTACAAATTTTGTTATCTTACAGCCTTATTCTAAAATGGATTCAATTGTATTTTCCCCTGATCAATCTACACACAATACCCCATAATGACAAAGCAAAAACGTTTTTAGAAATGTTTTTTAATAACATTAACATAAGTATTCAGACCTTTTACTTAATACTTTGTTCAAGCACCTTTGGCAGCGATTACAGTGTCACGTCTTCTTGGGTATGACGCTGCAAGCTTGGCACACCTGTATTTGGGGTGTTTTTCCACTCGTCTCTGCAGAGCCACTCCTGCGTTGTCTTAGCTGTGTGCTTAGGGTCGTTGTCCTGTTGGAAGGTGAACCTTAGCCCCAGTCTGAGGTCCTGAGCGCTCTGGAGCAGGTTTTCATCAAGGATCTCTGTAATTTTATTCGTTCATCTTTCCCTCGATCTGAAAAACATTCCCACAGCATGATGCTACCACCACCACGCTTCACCGTAGGGATGGTGCCAGTTTTCCTCCAGATGTGACGCTTGGCATTCAGGACAAAAAGTTGAATCTTGGTTTCATCAGACCAGAGAATCTTGTTTCTCATGGTCTGAGAGTCTGGAGCTCTGTCAGAGTGACCATCAGGCCCTTCTCCCCCCGATTGCTCAGTTTGGCTGGGCGGCCAGCTCTAGGAAGGGTCTTGGTGGTGCCAAACTTCTTCCATTTAAGAATGATGGAGGCCAATGTGTTCTTGGGGACCTTCAATGCTGCAAAACTTTTTTGGTACCCTTCCCCAGATCTGTGCCTCGACACAATCCTGTCTCGGAGCTCTATGGACAATTCCTTCGACCTCATGGCTTGGTTTTTGCTCTGACATGCACTGTCAACTGTGGAACCTTATATAGATAGGTGTGTGCCTTTCCAAATCCTGTCCAATCAACTGAATTTACCACAGATGGACTCCAATTTCGAGACTCATAGCAAAGGGTCAGAATACTTAGTTTTTTATTTGTAATACATTTGCAAACATTTCTAAAAACCTGTTTTCACTATGTCATTATGAGACGTTGTGTGTCGATTGCTGAGGATTATTCTTTTTTTATCCATTTTAGAATAAGGCTGTAACGTAACAAAATGTGGAAAAAGTCAAGGGGTCTGAATACTTTCCGAAGGCACTGTACACACACGCACAAAGGCAGGCTGTCCTTCACCTGAGCTCATTTTAAATGGCATTGCGGGTCGTCACAACAGGACATAAAATGACTGGCCTGTCTCGTGGCTTTGTGCACACACACACACACACGTTTGGCTTCATACACACACGCATCTCCATGCACATACTCATAAACACGTTTGCCCACACACACACAATACAACAACAACAGTAGCTCTCTACAGTTCCAGATGCCTGTGCAGGTCAGCCCCGAAGTGACTCTTCTTATCAACTGTATCCAAGAGGAGCTAGAAACACAAACATTTCGCAACACCCGCAATAACATCTGCTAAACAAGTGTATGTGGCCAATAACATTTGATTTGATTTGAATTCAGCATTCTCCGTGTTAGTCTTGCCAACCCCCATTGTCACGCCTCTGAGAAGCAGCGGTTAACTTTACAGAAATACTATTGGTCAACAACTCCGTTTTTGTATCCTAACATCTCAGATGCTTATAAAAGGGTCTAAGATTCATTGTTCTATAAGCTCTATATTTTAAATGTTTCATACATTTGCAAAAACGTCTAAAATAACATAATCCATTTTATAATAAGTCTACGGTAAAAACTTGTGGAAAAAGGGAACAGGTTTGAATACTTTCCGAGTGCACTGTATATATCCCAAATCTGTCATTCACTGTGCGTCTTCCATATTCACATGGATGACGTGACTAAATCATTACGGTGGACAATATTAGGCATTGTGAAGAGTAACATTTGGATGACAAGATGCATTGACTATAAAACAACTTTTTGTTCAAACACTTTTCTTTACAAATCAAAAAGGAACTGTGTGTGTGTGTGTGTGAGTGAGAGAGAGAGAGAGTGAGCGAGAGAGAGAGAAAGAGAGGAGCAATTCAGAGCAAGAGCGCTGGTCACCATGTTTGTGTTATGTGGCAGTCACTACCACCACCTGCAGGAGAGTGCATCAGATGACACAGAAAGACAGACACACGCACCAAAACCTAACCAAAGACATCCTCACCCCTGGTCTCTGCCAATAGCCTACAGCCTTGTTTTAAGCTAATGAAACCAGGGCCATTTTATATCTCAGAGTTAGTCTTTTTCTAACCCATCAAAATGGGCAATGTGTGTATATGTGTGTGTGTGTGTGTGTGTGTGTGTGTGTGTGTGTGTGTGTGTGTGTGTGTGTCTATGCGTGTGTCTGTCTGTGCATCCGTGCTCGTGTAAGATATATATATATATAAAATATTGTGTGTGTGTGAAGTTGCTCCCTTCCGGCGCAGCCACACCACCCTACCATCTGGCGAAGGAAATGGAGTGTGAAGTACAGTATAGTTTTGGACCAGGCTCTGTTTCAGAGGCTCAGCAGTTAGTTCATTAGTTCCAAACTTCCAGGGATTACACAGAAAATCTCAACGGAGGGGAGGGATGGAGAAGTGAAGGAGATAGGAGGCCAACAGGGGAGAGCGAGACGTCAGGAGGAACGCTAGCCTATAGGGTACGAAGAGAAGGTACCAAGGGGGGGATGAAAGAGACAGGTGTAGCCGTCAGCTCCACTACAGGGTTTCAGCTTGCCCTCCTCCACCTCATCCCCCTCTTCTCCTCCTTCCCACTGATCTTACAGATATGATGATATGCGTAATAGTGTTAGTGCGGTCAGCCTTGTCTTCCCCCCACTATTTCCCTCCTCCTCTCCTTCTCTCTAGACTTTTACTCCTCTCCCCCTCCTCTCTGTTTCTCTCCTCTCAGGGTAGCAGTTAGCAGGCTCTGGGCAGCTCTCTTTCACTCCGTCTGTCAGTCGGGCAAGAACAGGGGCAGCGTGGGGGCCTGGCATCGGTTGGCACGGCGACAGGCCCGCTGTGCCGTTGTCATGGTGAAGGTAATCGCAGCGAGGGTTAGCGGGCGAGCGTAGCGACTGTAGCTAACAACGTCGACAGAGAGACAAACAGGAAGGCCGGATAGCTTAGCTCTCTGGTGTAACAATGTTACACCATAATAGGTTAGCGGCGAGCTTGGTTGATTCTCAAAGCTGATGATTGTGACAATATGTCTTCTGCGGTCTTCCTTCACTCACCACTTAGCGTTTTCACAGATTGAACGGATTCTTTAAAACAATATTAGAGGGAAAAATATCTAACTCATGAATGCATTCAATGGCAAAATGTCATTATCAGTTCTGCAGCATTAATTGGCGGTGTAAAATGGACGCCTGCACGCACACACACGAGAAGTGTAATTTAGCCCCGTAGGAAAATAAAGCGTCCTGTCTGAAGGTATACAACAAAACCCCCCACGGATTTCCAATTGCCACAATGCACAAAGCAGCTGAGAGAGTGGGAAGTGGAAGACAGGGAGCCGGGGAGAAAAAGGTGCCTTTAAGTAAAGCGTTAATAACTCATTTCAACGTAGTACTAACATAGCAAATAAATCATATATCACAGGGTTTGCCGCATTATGGACGTTTTTTTTTTTTAAAGCTTAACATATGGTCGTGACAATTGACTGAATCCTGCTCCGACTCGGGAGCGCTGTTGTGGAGCGTTAGGCCGTCACCAGAACAGAAGGGGGGACAGTAATGGGATTAGTAGGAAGGCGATTCTCGGAATACAATACTATTTTTCCATGGTTGGCTGTGTGTGTGCGCGCACGCGTGTGTGTACACAATGCCACATTCCTCTCCACCTCTTCCACACAAAGACATAAAGCTTGTTGTTTCTAAACACTGACATCCTTATTAACAGGCTCACGGCTGTTTGACCTGTCAGTCACACTACTCCTTTTTTAGTTTATTCCCTTTCGACAGAAACCGTCTGAGCCATATCAATCATCTTTATTATCATGACTTAAAAACCTTTTCCCCTTCTCTTCTCCGACCAATCGTGATTTCATGGGGTGGGCAGGGGAGGCCGACGGGTCCAATGGGGAAGCCGTGTGGGCAGGATAAGAATGCTTTTGAACCTGCTGCATCTGCTGGCTTCCTGCTGCTTGCCCAGTTGGGACTCAGTGGGATGTGGTCACCTTGTTTTAAAGGCAGGGGATAGGGGGGCCGGCAGAGGCCTTTGTGGTATTGTAATGGGGTGAAATTAGCTTGTTTTAAGCATCTCTTTTAGGTCATTCTCTTATTCACCACTGATTAAGGCCTGGCAGCACCTGGCTGACCGAGAGAGTGAGCTGGAATTAAGATTTTAGCCAAGGTGGAAGCTGACACACACACTTGGAGATGGTTGTGCAAGTGTGTGTGTGTCATGCAAGGTACAAGTGTGTGTGTGTGTGTGTGTGTGTGTGTGTGTGTGTGTGTGTGTGTGTGTGTGTGTGTGTGTGTGTGTGTGTGTGTGTGTGTGTGTGTGTGTGTGTGTGTGTGTGTGTGTGTGTGTGTGTGTGTGTGTGTGTGTGTGTGTGTGTGTGTGTGTGTGAGAGAGAGAGATGCCTGTGTGTGAGTGTGCACACCCATATGTGTCTAACAGTACCTTCTTGCTGAGGGCCACTCCATCCTCACAGTCCAGTACGACACAGTCTAGGCCGCGCAGCGATGCCAGTTTCCTCAGCTTCCTCTCGTCATTGCCGGGGCAGTAGAGCACGGCGCGCCGCGGCACATATCTCAGGTTGGTACAAGCTACGTGATGGCTGCGACATCCACCACGACACCACGGCAAAGCCACAGACAGGAACCAGCGAGTGTCCCTGGCAAACAAAGGGTCATTTAAATGTATAGGCCTATTTGTAGAAACACACGTGCACGTGCCGCCCACATGCACAAGTGTACGCTGCAACACTAATTATAAAACAAAGTCAAACAAACATAACCTGTTATAACTGCCGTACATGGATGTCTCAGCACACTGTAGAAGTGGAGGTCGTTTTGTGTTCAATCCCCATTGACAATGACCTTGCCCCAGAATTAAGAGCCATACAATTGGAAAGGGACATTCCTGAAAGTTCTGGTTTCCTTTCCTAACCCTCGTTGGAAAACCTTAGCTGTTTCCCTTTTGGTTCTCCATTCAAGTGAATGAGCTGTGTTGACCTGGGCTTTGAAAGCCTTTACCAGTGACAAGATCACAAACATATGCAAATGCTCGCCAGTAGGGCTTAGCACACCCAGCTGAATACACGTATTAAAGACAGTGTGTGTGTGTGTGTGTGTGCGTGTGTGTGTGTGCGCACATGTATGCATGCAAGTGCTTGTGTGTGTGTGTACTATAAAGTTTGGACAACACAGCAAATCTTCATAGAATGTCCTAGAATCAGAGGCTGGCTCTAGCAAACAGAAGAGACTATACAAACACCACAGAACCTATGGAGAGACACGCAGTCTCTCACATACATTTAGCAATGTTTAGATAGGCTCCGCTGCCTACAAACTAGCACACATTTAACCACACACATGTACGCAAAACACACACGCAAAATCCACCATGTAAAAAAATCCACCACCACACACACTCTTTTTAGTCAGTCAGTCACACACCAATAAATCACAGTTATGACACACAGCACACACTCGTCACATCTTAATTATTGTTCTGTCGCTCGGGCTGCTCAAACTATTAGCCCTAATGAATGGCCTAAATGATTAGGATCACATAGATCTAATTACAGTAGGAAACAGCCTCTCTGCTGTCACTGCAGTCTCCCTAAACCTCCAAGGTCCTCTCCAAGGGATCAAATTTATAGAAAGCGAGAAGAAAGGGAGAGAAGAGGGGGATATGGTGCTCCTTGTAAAAAGGAAGAGGGAAGCCTTCTCTTTTCTACTCTTTTGTTCTCCTTAAAGGTGCTAAAGTCCTTTTAATAGCCACTTAAGCCCATCGACCATGCTTATGAATGCCCTGCAGAATCAATTTGAGGACCTAATCTGGAGCAGGGGGATGATGCAACTAGAGCAGTGCAAATAAAGCCATTTCAGGTGGGTTTTAGTTCTCTCTCTAGTGGGTCTCAGGTACACATAGAGTAAGGCTCTCTGTGGGGGTCTCCTCGAAAACGCTAGTCTGTTTAGATTTGGTAAGTAACAACATCGCACAAAGGACTAAAGGCTAGAGGGCAGAAGGAAAATGCAAAATAAGCAAGCCTGTGTGAGACATGTGGATTGGGGGGAACAGAGGTAAAGAGGGAGGGTCTTGCTGGATGTCACTTTGGGGGACAAAAAGCTACAGGGCCATATTGACGAAGGAGAAGAGAAAAAAAAAGCTAAATTAGAATGAAAAATGAAGAGGGTGTGGGGGATGGAGGAGGGAGGTAGAGGTCAGACGGGGGGGTGAGGGATGGAGGGGGGGTGGTTGTTGAGACCCAAATGAAGTCCTCTCCATTCAGTACAGACCGCTCTGGGGTGAATGGTTACAGAGACATTTTAAGTGCCCACTTGAAAGGCAAATAAATTATAATGTAAGTGAGGGACGCTTACCAGAAGATGTTGGCGGTAATTAAGGAATAGATTTCATAAATTTAAAAAAAAAAAAACTACAGAGAGGGGGAAAGAGCAGAGAGAAAAGGAGGAGGGAGAGAAAAGTGAGAGGAGAGAAGAAAGAGAGGGAGAGAGAAGGGGCCCTTTTATGTGGAGTCACCAGAGACAGAAGAGGAGTGGGAGACCAGATCAGCTGACACAGAGGTCAGACACCACACTCAGCATTTCTCAAATCTCTCCCTTTTCTTCTTTCCATTGTTCGCTCTCTCTTCCCCCCTTTAAGCTCAGTGCAGGGAGGCTGCCGTCGCAGTAACCCGGCGACAGCAAGAGGGAAGAGGGGAAAGGTGAGGTCAGTGAGATAGATATGTGACCCGTTTTCAGGTATGTCGCAAGTCACGACTTCACAGGAGAGCCATTAAAACAAGGTTTGCTTTATTTGATGGTCCGATCACATTATGATAGGACCATTAAATAAAGCAAACCCTTTTTAGCCCAAACTGTAGGAGAAAGCGGGACGTGCACTGGGAAGACCAGTGTTAGTTACCCTCAGCGTTTAGACAGTGTGAATTAGCCTACTGGTTTCAATGCAGCGGGTGCTTGATCAATAGTACAGTATGGCACACCTGTGCCTGTGTGCGCAATAGCAGGTTAAAGCATACAGATGTAGGATCTTAATTTGATCACCCTATTGCAAGAAACTGTTCTGAAATGCAGAAATGTATCAATCCCTACAAAAATGTCTATTAATTATAATCCACATTTCCTGTTGCTGCAGGGTTATTTTCCTGCTGTAGAAAACTGGCTGAAATGAAGATCAAACAAATCTGTATACCCTAAGCTAACTGAAATGTTGTATTTGTGATGCTGTGCGGTTTGTTGCTACTTTCTTGCTACCTGCCAACTTCCCGTTTTTTTTATATTCCAATTTTTAATAACCATTTAATATTTGTAATTTTCCCCTCGGTCAACATTTTCCATTAAACTTTTTCACCACAGACACTTTATCTGGACATGGTTCTACAGGAGCTCCACCAGCCGAAGCTAAATAGTAACATTAACACATGCCATCTAATTGCAGTCGCTGTACTATTGCCTTATGTTAAGGATAGCCGTGCTGCAAGCCCAGATTCAGACGCAATCATTAGGCAAGGATAATTTAATTGTAGGAAAGGATGAAACAGCGTCTGTGCCAACAATAAGTACAGATAGTAGTATAAATCCCCTCACACAGCACAAACGTAAATAAAAACAATATGGGGATGAGGTAGGTAGATTGGATGGGCTATTTACAGATGGGCTATGTACAGCTGCAGCGGTCGCTTAGCTGTTTAAAGTTAGTGAGGGAAATATAAGTCTCCAGCTTCAGCGATTTTTGCAATTTGTTCCAGTCATTGGCAGCAGAGAACTGGAAGGAAAGGCGGTCAAAGGAGGTGTTGGCTTTGGGGATGACCAGTAATAAATACCTGCTGGAGCGCGTGCTACGGGTGGGTGTTGTTATCGTGACCAGTGAGCTGAGATAAGGCGGAGCTTTACCTACCATAGACTTATGTAGATGACCTGGAGCCAGTGGGTCTGGCGATGAATATGTAACGAGGACCAGCTGACTAGAGCATACAGGTCGCAGCGGTGGGTGGTATTTGGGGCTTTGGTGACAAAACGGATGGCACTGTGATAGACCACATCCAGTTTTCTGAGTAGTGTTGGAGGCTATTTTGTAAATGACATTGCCGAAGGTTTGTTAACACAGTATCCAAAGAAGGGCCAAATGTATACACAATGGTGTCTGCGTAGAGGTGGATCAGGGAAGCACCCGCAGCAAGAGCGACATCGTTGATATACACAGAGAAAAGAGTCGGCCCGAGAATTAAACCCTGTGGTAGCCCCATAGACGGCCAGAGGTCCGGACAACAGGCCCTCTAATTTGACACACTGAACTCTGTCTGAGAAGTAGTTGGTGAACCAGGCTAGGCAGTCATTTGAGAAACCAAGGCTGTTGAGTCTGCCGATAAGAATACGGTGATTGACAGAGTCGAAAGCCTTGGCCAGGTCGATGAAGATGGCTGCACAGTACTGGCTTTTATCGATGTAGGTTATGATATCGTTAAGTACCTTGAGCATGGCTGAGGTGCACCCGTGACCAGCTCGGAAACCGGATTGCACAGCGGAGAAGGTACGGTGGGATTCAAAATGGTCAGTGATCTGTTTATTACCTTGCCTTTCGAAGACTTTAGAAAGGCAGGGCAGGATGGTCTATAACAGTTTGGGCCTAGAGTGTCACCCCCTTTGAAGAGGGGGATGACCCCGGCAGCTTTCCAATCTTTAGGGATCTCAGACGATAAAAAAGAGAGGTTGAACAGACTGGTAATAGAGGTTGCAACAATGGCGGCAGATCATTTTAGAAAGAGAGGGTCCAGATCGTCTAGCCCAGCTGGGGAGGCTTGGGGAGGTAGCTGCGGGGGGTGCGGAGCTGTTGGCCGGGGTTGGGGAAGCCAGGAGGAAAGCATGGCCAGCCGTAGATAAATTATTTTTGAAATTCTCGATTTTTGTGGATTTATCGGTGGTGACAGTATTACCTAGCCTCAGTGCAGTGGACAGCTGGGAGGTGGTGCTCTTATTCTCCATGGACTTTACAGTGTCCCAAAACTTTTTGGAGTTAGAGCTACATGATGCAAATTTCTGTTTGAAAAAAGCTAGCCTTTGCTTCCCTAACTGACTGCATGTATTGGTTCCTGACTTCCCTGAAAAGTTGCAGAAGAAGACTGGCCACACCTCAGAGCCTGGATCCTCTCTAGGTTAGTTCCTAGGTCCCTGCCTTTCTAGGGAGTTTTTCCTAGTCACCGTGCTTCTACATCTGCAATGCTTGCTCTTCGGGGTTTTAGGCTGGGTTTCTGTATAGCACTTTGTGACATTGCCTGGTGTAAAAAGGGCTAACATAAATATATTTGATTGATTGATCAGTTTACTACTGCACTGTAGAGTAAATTATTGTGGGATATGTCTTACTACTACTACAGTATTACCTTAAATAAATTAAAAACGGATAAATTAAAAACGGGATTGTTTAGAGAGGAATTTACTCGAATGCATGCACACATACATACACACAAAGAGCCAAAACCACCATGTCTTATATAGTTGAAGTTGGACGTTTACATACACCTTAGCCAAATACATTTAAACTCAGTTTTTCACAATTCCTGACATTTAAATCCTAGAAAAAATGTAATGTCTTAAAACAGTTAGGATTACTACTTTATTTTAAGAATGTGAAATGTCAGAATAAAAGTAGAGAGAATTACTTATTTAAGCTTTTATTCCTTTCATCACATTCCCAATGGATCAGAAGTTTACATACACTCAATTAGTATTTGGTAGGATTGCCTTTCAATTGTTTAACTTGGGTCAAACGTTTCGGGTAGCCTTCCATAAGCTCCCACAATAAGTTGGGTGAATTTTGGCCAATTCCTCCTGACAGAGATGGTGTAACGGAGTCAGATTTGGAGGCCTCCTTGCTCGAACACACTTACGCAGTTCTGCCCACAAATGTTCTATAGGACTGAGGTCAGGGCTTTGTGATGGCCACTCCAATACCTTGACTTTGTTGTCCTTAAGCCATTTTGCCACAGCTTTGGAAGTATGCTTGGAGTCATTGTCCATTTGGAAGACTCATTTGCGACCAAGCTTAAACTTCCTGATGTCTTGAGATGTTGCTTCAATATATCCACATACTTTTCCTGCCTCATGATGCCATCTATTTTGTGAAGCGCACCAGTCCCTCCTGCAGCAAAGCACCCCCACAACATGATGCTACCACCCCCGTCCTTCACAGATGGGATGGTGTTCTTCAGCTTGCAAGCTTCCCCCTTTTTCCTCCAAACATAGCGATGGTCATTACGGTCAAACTGTTTTATTTATTTTTTCATCAGACCAGAGGACATTTCTCCAAAAAGCATGATCTTTGTCCCCATGTGCAGTTGCAAACCGTAGTCTGGCTTTTTTATGGCGGTTTTGGAGCAGTGGTTTCTTCCTTGCTGAGTGGCCTTTCAGGTTATGTCGATATTGGAATCGTTTTACTGTGGATATAGATACTTTTGAACCTGTTTCCTCCAGCATCTTCACAAGGTCATTTGCTGTTGTTCTGGGATGGTTTGCAATTTTTGCACCAAAGTAAGTTCATCTCTAGGAGACAGAATGCGTCTCCTTCTGGAGCGGTGTGACGGCTGTGTGGTCCCATGGTGTTTATTCTTGCATACTATTGTTGAACGTTGTACCTTCAGGCATTTGGAAATTGCTCCAAAGGATGAACCAGACTTGTGAAGGTCTACCATTTTTTTTGTTGAGGTCTTGGCTGGTTTCTTTTGATTTTCCAATGATGTCAAGCAAAGAGGCACCGAGTTTGAAGGTAGGCCTTGAAATACATCCACAGGTACACCTCCAATTGACTCAAATTACATCAATTAGCCTATCAGAAGCTTCTAAAGCCATGATATCATTTTCTGGAATTTTCCAAGCTCTTTAAAGGCACAGTCAACATGGTGTATGTAAACTTCTGACCCACTGGAATTGTGATACAGTAAATTAATCTGTCTGTAAACAATTGTTGGAAAAATTACTTGTGTCATGCACAAAGTAGATGTCCTAACCGACTTGCCAAAACTATAGTTTGTTAACAAGACATTTGTGGAGTGGTTGAAAAACGGGTTTTAATCACTCCAACCTAAGTGTATGTAAACTTCCAACTTCAACTGTAGGTCTGCTCAAATCCACAGGAACTTCATTCTCCACCACAACAACAAATATGCTGGGAACCTCTTACAGTACCATCATCAGCTGTGTTCAACACGAGGGAAAGTACTGCCAAGACCTACCGTTGGCTTTACACATCAGCCTAGGAGAGTGATCTGTCATTGTTTCCAGCCATTTATGCCTTTTGATGTGTACTATGGCAGCTAAAGGCTGAATTACAGTGACACATAAAATGAACACATTTCAATGAATAAGACGAGATGGAACAAAATCAAAACGTCAGAGGTGAGGCAAGAAATGTATGTAGAACAGTCTGAGAGGTGGAAGGAGCAGGGAAGTTGTATAAAATACCAATACATTTACATCGTGATATGCCTCGTTGACAATAGTCTGACATTTGCCGTGGGTGGAAAGAAACTTTAAAGTCAAGTTGAGAAGGCGGGCAAAACTAAGTTCCACCATTCACACCCTACTACAACAACCTGCTTTAACGAACCAGTGATTGAAACAGTAAGCAAACTCTTAAAGACAAGCTCCGGCGACTGCTAAGTATTTATTAAACCTCTCGCTTTGGGCCGGATGTGTTAATGTGTAGTTCATACATGCATAATCTATGAGCAGAATTACTGTCTTATCTCAATTAGCCACGACATCCCTAGTTTCGTTTTTCTGGAAGCTGTGCTGTGCCATTTTCCCACACGTGGGCCAGGGCCCTAGCAATTCAAGTTCTAGCCAATGAGCTTCAGCCACTCCCCATTTGAGTGACAGCTAGCAAGATGTGCACACACAGCAGAGCGAGTACAAGGAAGTCGTGCACGTATCTGCACACATGTGACGCAGAACGCAATTATTGGGGAACACTTTTGGCTCGTGAGCGCCACTTTCAGAACTACTGGCTAAAATGCAAAAGTACAAGAGAAACTCTTTAAAATTGCCTTTTCCCTCAAACACCGCTAACAAGAATGAGCTTATTTTTTAAGTAAATCACTTATTTGATTAAAGTATTGTTCCAACACTCATCTGGTGGTGAGTCAGCCCAGAAAAGCTGAGGAATTGAATAGGCATAATGGCAGAACTGGTGGTGAATATGAACAATATTAACAATTAAAATGATGTTCTTGTAAAAGACAGGCTGACATAAACATTATTGGTACACTACAGTAGCTAAAATAGCACTTGAACCATTTGGAATAATTATGACACATACACACACATGCATACACCATTGCTACAACCATATTAGCAATCTGTATCCTTTTATTTACACTATAGCACATCTGGTTCGCATTTTCTCGCCGTTAAAACCATGATATACGTTTTATACGTTTAACAGTCCCTGAAGTACTGTACTGCGCTGCAACATTACCACATTATTTTCCTCCTACCTCTCTTTTTTTTTTACATGAAAGGTTATGATAACACGGGGCGGGGCGGCTAACATTAGCGGCTGTAAAGTGTTGGGAGCCGGGGCCGCTGTGCAGCGGCTTTATTGGTCTGAGATAAGAGGTAAGTGTGTGTTAGCTGCTTTATATGCTGCTGGAAGGGACTGCTTCTCATTAGCGGACCCAGGCCCAGTGGCTCTGGAACGGAAGGGTTGGTGGAGCGGAGGAAAGGGAAGGGGGGGGGGGGGTTCATGTCTCCCAAGTATAGTAGCTAGCTACTGTAGCAGATCAAACGTGGTTCCTGAGGGAAAAGGGCTACCGCTTGAGCTGCAGCTTTGCTAACAGGGTAATTCTACAAAGTTGCAAATCCATGTCAGAAACACAAGAGACCAGCAGACTGGATAAAAGGGAGAGGCAGTACAGCAGGAACAGCTCCATCTAGTAGTAAAATGGGGAAATAAGGCAAACAACTTCAATGACTCATTTCTCTGGACAGGGGAAAATAACAAAATCACCAAATTAACTGTGGATACATTACAAAGTATAAAGAAACAATACTCACACTATCTGTCAGACAGAGAACTGATGTTGTATTCTGGCTGTTGGGGTGGGATTTGCGTGGGATTCCTCATGTCTTAATCATGATCAGGAAGGACTTTGGTCCAAATCCGATGTTGGGTACTATATTTATAGATTTTTGGTAGGTAGGTAGCCCAACAATCCAATACCGCTGGGCCCTTGAGCATGGCCTTTATCCCCACAACTCTCTCTCCATCCAGGGGCACTGCACTGCAGACTGACCCTTTGCTACTCTCCACTGTGTGTGGAGGGGTTGAGATTAAGAAAGATTAACAAATTTCCGTTGTTCTCTGTAACTATGGACTATAAAGTTGTATTGTACGAATCCAAACAAGCTGCCTTTAGCTTGTCCATCCATCCTTGATCTACCTGAGAGGCTGGTGGAGGGAGCATGGCTTAAAATGGGTGCAATGGCTAGAAAGGAGTGAATTGAAATGTATCAAGAATGCTCGATGTGTTTACCTTCCATTCATTCATTAATACCATTCCAGCCATTACAATGGAGTAACTACAATACAGACATCTACCTCCTCTTCATCCTGCTCTCTGACAAACTAGTAAACGGTGTCAAACCACTGACTATCTATATCTTACAAGCTAGACCTAAAACACAAAAGCCCCACCATAGGATACAAATAAAAAAACGCACAAAATTAAAGAGCCGTGTTTCGTTCACCATTGTAATCAGGAGCTCTTTCATATGCAAACGACTTTCAGAAATAATGTTTAGGATTATATTTGGAGGTAATGAATACAAATGAATAAGAAGAGAACGCGGAAGAAATCAAATTAATAGTATGAAGAGTCAACAAGCCGGCGGTGCCCAAGAAGGCGACGGAAAGGGTGTGAAAAAAAACCGGTCAAAAGGAATCAATTTTTATCTTCTTCCATAAGACGACCCCTGTGCCAGCCTCACCACCCCTGTGCCAGCCTCAGTTCTGAAGACAGAATTGAAAAATTAAGACAGACGGAGGAGACTCTAAAAGTGATTTTGCTTCTCTCTTTTTCTTATCCTCCTTTCTTTCATCCTTCTCTTGCTCTAATAATAAGAGAGGAAGGTCTGGATCAGTGGTGTGTTGCACTCAAGACCGGCCCGCTCATTAGGTAGTATTTGGCACCTACTGCGGCAGATTGAAGAATGTGGAATTTTCTGAGTTAAACTGACCAAGACGCACCTCCAACAACACATAAAACCTCACATAATTCAGCCCAAAAAGAATGACAATGTCTGTCAACCAGTGGCATATGGGCATTTTAGGTGAGCGCTGATGCCGCCCTGTGATAAGCAGTGCCCACTTTGTCAAAGGCAGGGGTGCAAAACATTTTGCTTCTCCATTCCAAGCACGCCTCTCCAGGGTGCTGTTGGAGACGTCACTGCCACGCTCCACCAACGTTCTGTCAAAATAAATCAGTCAACATAAATCATGTAGCAGCAGATATAGTATAGGGTACAAAGAGTATGTGGCTATTTCTGTAGCGACTGGCTGGAGATAAAATATGACAATGTAATTAGAGACACTTTTTAAATCATGCAGGTTTCTCCGATCAAATAGCCTAACCTAAATGGCGCCCAATATTATATATTTTTTGCTGACATGTTAATAAACAACATATGCTACAAACAGGACAGGTCAAAGTAAAATGGACAATATGGAATGGATAATCAGGCTACTCACAACTGCTGTCCAGGAGATAAGATAAATAATAAATATAAATTATCATGATCAGAAGTTTGAATCCGTATATTTTTGACAAGCTGATCATCCACGAACATAGATTTTTGGTCTGGTCCAGACCAAATCATAGACGTCTATATTTGGTTCAGATTTTGTCCGGTCTGGACCAACCTTGATTTGGCCCAAACATATAAGCCTATAAATTACATATTTTCAACTTTAATTCAGAAGCGAAAATTAACCTGATTTGAACTTCCTGAAAATACATATCTTCAACATCCAGAATACAGAGCTTTTTTACAGAAGACAGATAGAAGACCCGAGGCGACCACCTAGGCTAATTAACTATCTAGCGTGCTCCGAACACCTGTGTGTAACGGAAGGAAGGACGCCAGAAAAGTGTTTTAACGGAAAAACTGCTCTCATCCTTCTAGACCTATCGGCTGCCTTTGATACTGTGAACCATCAGATCCTCCTCTCCACCCTCTCCGAGCTGGGCATCTCCGGCGCGGCCCACGCTTGGATTGCGTCCTACCTGACAGGTCGCTCCTACCAGGTGGCGTGGCGAGAATCTGTCTCCGCACCACGTGCTCTCACCACTGGTGTCCCCCAGGGCTCTGTTCTAGGCCCTCTCCTATTCTCGCTATACACCAAGTCACTTGGCTCTGTCATATCCTCACATGGTCTCTCCTATCATTGCTATGCAGACGACACACAATTAATCTTCTCCTTTCCCCCCTCTGATAACCAGGTGGTGAATCGCATCTCTGCATGTCTGGCAGACATATCAGCGTGGATGACGGATCACCACCTCAAGCTGAACCTCGGCAAGACGGAGCTGCTCTTCCTCCCGGGGAAGGACTGCCCGTTCCATGATCTCGCCATCACGGTTGACAACTCCATTGTGTCCTCCTCCCAGAGTGCTAAGAACCTTGGCGTGATCCTGGACAACACCCTGTCGTTCTCAACTAACATCAAGGCGGTGACCCGTTCCTGTAGGTTCATGCTCTACAACATTCGCAGAGTACGACCCTGCCTCACGCAGGAAGCGGCGCAGGTCCTAATCCAGGCACTTGTCATCTCCCGTCTGGATTACTGCAACTCGCTGTTGGCTGGGCTCCCTGCCTGTGCCATTAAACCCCTACAACTCATCCAGAACGCCGCAGCCCGTCTGGTGTTCAACTTTCCCAAGTTCTCTCACGTCACCCCGCTCCTCCGCTCTCTCCACTGGCTTCCAGTTGAAGCTCGCATCCGCTACAAGACCATGGTGCTTGCCTACGGAGCTGTGAGGGGAACGGCACCTCCGTACCTTCAGGCTCTGATCAGGCCCTACACCCAAACAAGGGCACTGCGTTCATCCACCTCTGGCCTGCTCGCCTCCCTACCTCTGAGGAAGTACAGTTCCCGCTCAGCCCAGTTAAAACTGTTCGCTGCTCTGGCACCCCAATGGTGGAACAAACTCCCTCACGACGCCAGGTCAGCGGAGTCAATCACCACCTTCCGGAGACACCTGAAACCCCACCTCTTTAAGGAATACCTAGGATAGGATAAAGTAATCCTTCTAACCCCCCCCCCCCTTAAAAGAGTTAGATGCACTATTGTAAAGTGGTTGTTCCACTGGATATCATAAGGTGAATGCACCAATTTGTAAGTCACTCTGGATAAGAGCGTCTGCTAAATGACTTAAATGTAAATGTAAATGTAAAAATACTGTTGGTTGCAACGGTGTTAAACCTGCTTTAAACAGTTTACAGTGAAGGACATCTCACTGGAGGCCATCGGAGCTTTGTGAAGCCAGGGGAAAGTGATACATGGAGAGATGATCAATCAATCACTGTTGATGAGGGGAGTGGAACCTCAATCCAGCACGTTATTGTGATAAGAGTCTGTAGATGCAAAGGATGCAGGGCCTGGGGTCAAGCTGGAGAGGTCTGAAGGCGAGTAGAACCCAGTGCAAAGCAGAGACATCCAGACTGGAGTGCTCCCTGTAGCCACGGAGGACCCCACCACCGTGCCGTCCAGGACCCGACACAGCATCACGGAACTGCTGTCGGGAGACACCGACTCGACGCCTAAAACTTCAGAACTCAGGAACTCGGATACCTGTGTCAACACCTGCTACCAACTAGCCATCTAGTTGCGATGGAGCCCGCTTCACCTGGAATAGCTTCCGAACGTTTCCAGCTGTGTGTTTATTACACTCTTGTCCGGGACAATATTGACAATCCAGAGTTCCAATGCGGTAATTGTTTGCGAGCAGGGACTCTATAAATGAGGTGGCTATGCTCAGCAAACAAATCTTAATTCTGTGCAAATTTATGGGGAAAACGCAGAGTTGCAGGATGCCGCTTGTGCCTAATGGATGTTTTGCCCACCTTGTCATCTGTCCATATCTGAATGGCCTGTGCTACCTGGAACTTTCCTGTCAAGGAAGTCATCTCCATCCACTTCTCCTCATTCATCCTGTAGCGACGGCGGTGCGAACTCCAACCATGCTGACTCCAGCAGCGGCTTTGTCATTGAGTTCGGCTCCTTTCCCTCTCTCTGGATGTGGCGGGGCACTGCCTGCTATGGGAGGTCTGGACCTATCGCCGGGTGCAGCGGGCGTATGCTATCCTGCTTCTCGAGGGCCCGTGATAGGCTCAACGAATTGTGTGGGGGGTTGGAATGGGCAGATTTCTCTATTCCCTTCTCTGGACGTTGTATTGGGCAGTTCAAATGGAGAGACATTTCTTCAGTTCCTGGAGCAAAAACGTTGTGCTTTCCAGGAGCACGAGAACAGGCCATCAATAAGCTGCTCCCAAATATTTTAGACCAGCATCAGGAAAATGAGTCTATCATAGTTCATGTGGGATTCAATAGGCAGCTCAGAACAGCTGAAGATCGATTTTAAAGAACAGATTGGTTTCACTACTTGACACCAACAAACGCCACAAAATACCTGTCCCTCTGCCCTCCCTAAATTATGACATTGAACGGTTCAGGAGACTTGCAGTCCTCCATAACTGGATAAGAGACTATTGCATCTCTGTGGGTGTAACATTTACTGACAATTTTGATACCTTCTTGAAAAAAATCTCATTATAAGGAGGATGGGATCCATCAAAATCATTTGGGTTCCTGGATCCTTTCACAGCATTATAAGGCTGTCGTTGTTTTCTTTAATGATTTGAACGTAAAGGATATACTGTTTCTACAAGACCAGGCTCAAATCCCTGTCATTCGCGTGAAGAAAAGATGGAGGTACATTGGGGCGGAGATCGGGGTGCCTTGTGAGAATTTGTTGGTGAGTGGGTAACCCGCCACCACTATCCGTTCAATTGGCCAACGTGCAATGGAGAAAAAACTGGATGAGCTCCATTCGAGACAATTCTACCAACGGGACATTAAAAACGGTAATATCTTATGTTTCACAGAGTCGTGGCTGAACGACGACACGGATAATATACAGTTGGCTGGGTTTTCCGTGCATTAGCAGAACAGAACTGCTACATCTGGTAAGATGAGGGGTGGTGGTCTGTCTTTTTGTCAATAACAGCTGGTGTGCGATGTCTAATATTAAGGAAGTCTCGCGGTATTGCTCGTCTGAGGTAGAGTACCCCATGATAAGCTGTAGACACACTATTTACCAGAAGAGTTATCAGCTATATTTTTCGTAGCCGTCTATTTACCACCACAAACCGACGCTGGCACTAAGACAGCACATAACGAGCTGTATAAGGCATTTCCCACCGTAAAGCATGGAGGTGGTGTTATGGTGCTTTGCTGTTGTTCTGGGATTGATTTGCACTTTTCGCGACAAAGTACGTTCATCTCTAGGAGACAGAACGTGTCTCCTTCCTGAGCGGTATGACGGCTGCGTGGTCCCATGGTGTTTATATTTGTGAATTATTGTTTGTACAGATGAACGTGGTACCTTCAGGCATTTGGAAATTGCTCCCAAGTTTGAACCAGACTTGTGGAGGTCTACAATTTTTTTTCTGAGTTCTTGGCTGATTTCTTTTGATTTTCCCATGATGTCAAGCAAAGAGGCACTGAGTTTGAAGGTAGGCATTGAAATATATCCTCAGGTACACCTCCAATTGACTCAAATTACACCAATTAGCCTATCAGAAGCTTCTAAAGCCATGATAACATTTTCTGGAATTTTCCAAGCTGTTTAAAGGCACAGTCAACTTAGTGTATGCAAACTTCTAACCCACTGGAATTGTGATACAGTGAATGAATCTGTGTGTAAACAACTGTTGTAAAAATTATGTGTTTTGCACAAAGTAGATGTCCTAACCGACTTGCCAAAATTATAGTTTGTTAACAAGAAATGTGTGGAGTGATTGAAAAACTATTTTTAATGACTCCAACCTAAGTGTATGTAAACTTCCGACTTCAACTGTAGCTACATTTTCAGATATTACATGTTTCTTATTTTGCCAGAAAGTCATTAAAGCTAGCTACCTAGCTAACGTTAGTTGACTGGTTCGCTAGCTGACATTATGTGTATGATCTGTGTAGTAATATTATTTATGTCTCAGAGCCATTGGCATTGCTAGTTATAGCCTAATGTTAGCTAGTTAACCTGTTGGGGATGGGGGCGCTGTTTAGACTATTTATGCTAATTGGGTAATTTTTGAAACGGCTTCCCACAAAATCCTTGATCGTACAATATGCATATTATTATTATTATTGGATAGAAAACAGTCTATAGTTTCTATAGGAGTTGAAATTTTGTCTCTAAGTGGAACAGAGCCCATTCTACAGCAATTTCCCTGACATGGAGTCAGATTTGAGAAATGTTGGCCACTGTTCTGAAGTCAGTTAAAAGGGCACTGTCATTGCTATGACTATACGGACACTTCTTACGTCTTCCCCTGGATGCCTTTACGTGATGACGATTCCAATGGGGTCGATTGCGCGTTCACAGGCCCTATAAATTAAAAAACCCTGTAGCTAGCAAGTCTTTCCTTGCTGCGTAACGCGCGTGCTGGACACCGACCCGCTCCTGTTCCAAGCGTTAGTTTAGCCTGTTATATTTCTCCGGTCATCTTTTCACTCGTTATAGGAGTTAAAACCATCATAAGGTAGTTAATTTAAAGCGTTTTATAGCAATTTATATCCGTTTAGTGCGATTTTGGGACATTTATTTTTGAAACGATGTGAATAGCTGGGCACGCTTTTCAGTTCATCCCGAACGCAGTTGGCATTTCCACATGGCAAGAGGACAGCTTTCCACCAAAAGACGATTACTCCCAAGAAAGGATCCTTTGCCCAAGATACTGATGGAAGAACAGCTCAAGGTAGGACATTTTTATTATGATAAATCGTGTTTCTGTCGAAACATTTTAGTGGCTTAGGACGCCATGTTTTTTGACGTAGCTTCGCTTGGCGCAAACTGTATTGAAAAGTAAGGATAAATTAAAAAATGTAATTCCGCAATTGTATTAAGAATTAAATTGTCTATCAATCCCTGTCCACCCTATATTTTTTAGTCACGTTTATGAGTATTTATGTATAAGAGTAGATCACTGTCTAAGTGGCGCAAGGACATTTTCTGACCAGCTTGTCTACATTTCACATTGTCTAACCATGATTTTGGTGGCTAAATATAAACATTTGCGATCAAACTCTATATGGATTGTGTAATATGATGTTACAGGAGTGTCATCTGAAGAATTCTGAGAAGGTTAGTGAAAAAATTAATATCTTTTGGCGATGTTGACTTTTATCGCTCACTTTGGCTAGAATCAATGCTGGGCTGCTATGTGCTATGTGCTATGCTAATATAACGATTTATTGTGTTTTCGCTGTAAGACACTTAGAAAATCTGAAATATTGTCTGTATTCACAGGATCTGTGTCTTTCGATTCGTGTATGCTGTGTATTTTTACGAAATGTTTGATGATTAGTAAGCAGGTAAACACGTTGCTCTAAGTAGTTTTTCTATTCCATTTGTGACGGTGGGTGCAATTGTAACCTATGCCATCTACCTGAAATATGCACTTTTTTCTAACAAAACCTATCCCATACCATAAATATGTTATCAGACTGTCATCTAATGAGTTTTTTTGTTGGTTAGGGGCTATCAATATCTTAGTTTAGCCGAATTGGTGATGGCTACTGGTGTTGGTGGACAAATAAAAGATGGTGGATTATGCTAATGTGTTTTTAGGTAATAGATGTACATCTTTACATATTGTGTCTTCCCTGTAAAACATTTTAAAAATCGGACAAGTTGACTGGATTCACAAGATCTGTGTCTTTCATTAGCTGTATTGGACTTTAATGTGTGAAAGTTAAATATTTAAAAAATATATTTTTTTTGAATTTCGCGGCACTGGTTTTTCAGTGGGGGGGGGGGGGGGGTGTGCCGCTAGCGCCACGCTGATCCTAGACAGGTTAACATTTAACTTGGTTGGTAAGCTACCTGTAGATTCATGCAGGGTAGTAACGATATGAGTTGGAATTATGGTTCATTGTTTAGTTAGCTAGCTAGCTACATGTCTAAACAAAAGACTTCACTATGCAAGTAACCATTTCAATAAAATGTTCATGATGTCACTGCAACAACTGTCGATAGACGTAGCTGGTAAAGAGCGCAGAATAAATTATGAATATACAAACGCTCAACACCCGTTGAATATGGCAGGTGTCAGTAAACGTTGGCCAAAAAGCGTAACTAAATTATTGCCAACAGCACAGTTGCAGTCATCAATGCTCTGGATAACATAACAGCCTAGCCAGCTCTGCTAGGGCGAGTAAAATAGTCAGAGTGAGCTGTTCCCCCATTTGTGTCTGGAAGTAGCTAGCAAGCTAGCCAAAGATAGGCAGTTAGCTTGGGTGCTTGAATGCTGCTGTTAGGTCAGAACGCTCGGATCAACCCTACTCCTCTGAATTTACGAACAGACAATCTGACCATGCTCTGAGTTTATGAAGCGCACTCTGAGCACACTCTGGCACTCCAGATTGAATGTATGAACATACCTGTAGAATAAACCAGCCTTTTGTCTTGACATTTTTGGTTGTTTCATACATGGCCTCATGTGAATCCTAAAAGAGCTGGGTGGGGCTAACACTTAAGAGCGTGTGAACGATTCTGAATGGGTGTAGACAAAGAAGAGCTCTCCGGTAGGTGCACCAAAATATTCAAGGGCCGTTTTCTCAAAAGTGAGGTTAAAGTTGATCAACTTTAAAAGCAGAATTCCTTTCCCATTGCTCCTCAACTGTAGTGTATGATATACAATTTTCTAGTTCTGAGTTTCTACTTTTACCCAATGTAAAAAACGTAATTTCAAATGTTTCTGCATAAGACCGAATCTAGCCAGTCGGTCACAATTGACAACAGACTTCCAGCACGCTAATAGGGAAGGACATTCAACAAGCACAGCACTGAAAAAATGTATATGTTATGGCTTTACACCCCCTGCTATATTGTGGATATAGAGTTATCTGTCTAACAGCCTACCCAACATAATCCAGGTAGAATAAGGAATTTCCCAGGGAAACTTTGTTCAATCTTTACTAAACGAGATGCCACTGCTTTTGAGTAAAGCCAGTGCGTCTATGTATGCCGATGACTCAACACTTCAGCTACTACAGCGACTGAGATCATTGCAACCCTTAACAAAGAGCTGCAGTTCATTTCAAAATGGGTGGAAAGGAATATATTTGTCCTAAATATTTCAAAAAATAAAAGCATCGTATTTGGGACGAATCATTCACTAAACCCTACACCTCAACTAAATCTCGCAATGAATAATGTGGAAATTGAATAAGTGGAGGTGGCTAAACTGCTCGGAGTAACCCTGGATTGTAAACTGTCACGGTCAAAACATATAGACATTAGCTAAAATGGGGGGAAGCGCTGTTCTGACTTCTTAACAGCACTATCAAGAAGGCAGGTTCTACAGGCCCTAGTTTTTTCGCACCTGGACGACTGTCAGGTGCCACAAAGAGGGACTGAGGAAAATTGCAATTGGCTCAGAACAGGACAGCACGGCTGGCCCTTAAATGTACACAGAGAGCTGACATTAATAATATGCATGTCAATCTCTCCTGGCTCAAAGTGAAGGAGAGATTGAATTCATCTCTACTTGCATTTGTGAGACGTATTGACATGTTGAATGCACCGAGCTGTCTGTTTGAAATACTGGCACACAGCTCAGACACCCACGTATACCCAACAAGACATGCCACCAGAGGTCTCTTCACAGTCCTCATATCCAGAACAGACAGTAAAATTAGATTAAAAAAACAGATAAAAATACACCTTATGGAACAGCGGTGACTGTGAAGCAACACAAACACACAATAACATGGGCACTATACACACACGCAGAGATGGATTTTGTGTTGTAGTTATGTGGTAGTACAGTAGGAGCCTGAGGGCACACAATGTGTTATGAAATCCGTTGTGAATGTATAGTAATGTTTTTAAAATTGTACAACTGCCCTAATTCTGATGGACACCAGGAAGAGTAGCTGCTTCCTTAGTTTTGCAGGAGACGGCAATTTTTAGTCTCGCAGAATGGACAGGACCGGCCCTGGTTGCACTCAGGGTGACAGTTGGTGGCCACTCATTTTAGCCCGACTTCCGCCTACCTCACCCGTACCTCCTGTGACCCTCTCCCTCAACCATAATTCCTACCCTTACACATTCCCCTTGTTCTCTCCCTAACCCGTTTTTCCTTGTGTACCCCTCTCCCTCAGCCATATCCCCCTCGCCCTTATCAATACCCACACTGTGCAATTGTCACACCTCTCCCCCTCCCTTCTCTCCCAGCTTAGTCTCATTACGATGGAGTTTTATGCCTTCATCTGCACAAGGAAGATTGTCAAGGTGTCATGGTGGTTATCTTCACTGGCCGATGCCTTCTTTCTCCACTGTAATCCCTCAACAAGTGTCGCCGCTTCACAATCTGCACGCAATAGTCACCATACAGACGACACACAGCCATCGTATTCTCGTGCCTTGCCCTCTTCATCCGTCCACACAGGGACAGAGGCCTAAATTCTGCTCCACTGTTGGACCAGGGGAGACATCTATATCTGAGGCATAGGGCAGAGAAACACATTAAGGCAGGGATAAAGGGAGAAAATGTGGAAGACAGGGAGCAAGCAAGTGGGGAAAAGAGAAAGACAGGGACGGAAGGAGAAAAAGGGAAAGACGGGGAGGGAGAGTGGGAGGGAGGGAGACACCAGTAAGGGTCATTTGGCAATGGATCAGGGTCATAGCAACAAATGTCTTCCCATACGAACAAATGTGGACCAATAGGCTATCATTGGTCTAAAGTAGTATGCTTTATATAATTATGATCACGGATGCACAATATATCGCTAAGCATATCAGAAACGGGCCGATATTCGCTAAAAATGCCAACATCTGCATAACTCCGTAATGATGCCACGAAAAATACAGCGCTACATAGAACAAAAGCCGAAAAATACTAATACTATACTTCCAACAACTAAACCAGTTCAAGTCGAGCATTCATTTGAAAGAGTGAGAAAATTCCGGCAAACTAATGGCATTCATTGCCCTTGACAATCAACCGTTCTCTGTCGTGGATGATGTTGGCTTTCGCCGACTGGTCGACCACCTCAAGCCCCGGTACACACTACCGAGTATGGGCTATTTTTCAGATGTTACCCTTCCGGAGTTACACAGTATTGTTGGAACGCACATCAATGAGGTACTTGCTATGGGCATCCCTGCTATTAGCTTCACGACTGACGTTTGGACCAGCGATGTCAGCCCCATGAGCATACTGAGTCTGACAGCACAGTGGGTCGACGAGGATTTCGTACTGAGGAAAGCCGTATTGCATGCCCTAGAATGTGCTGGTTCTCATACCGCTGCTGCCATTTCAATGGCGGTATTTGAGAACATGTTTGAAACAGGAACACACTCCTAGCTCCATTCGAACAACTGTCTCGAGAAATAAGCTCATCAACTGTGTCTGCAGCAGACGTGATACCCTCTGTCACGGCATTGAAACTCATGCACAACAAAACTGCCGACACAGACCGTGGGGTTAAAACTTGCAAATGTACTCTACAAGAGGCTGTGAACAAGTGATCCGGTGGCCTTCTCTCTGAGCCACTTTACTGTGTCGCCACCATGCTCGATGCTAGGTACAAGGACCACTACTTCGATGCAGACAAAAAACAGGGTTTACGTTAAATGTAAAGATGGACAAGATGGAAACGGACACAGTGACAGTACGCACCAATCGAGAGAGGCCACGGACAGACAGAGCTGAAACTTCACTGCTTGACATGTATGATAAAATCCTGGTTGAGACTGAACAAATGAACAACGAAACAGCACAGCAAGTAAGTGAAAGAAATAGGTTTAGATTATGTTTTACTTGTAATGGGGACATACGTAAATGCCAACAAAATAACTTTTTGGTCTGTGAGTGTTTCAACTATTTAACTGTATTAGATTGCTTAAAAGGACGCAACATTTTTAAATATCGGTTATCGATATCGTTTATTGGGGGGGCAAGGGAAATATTGGATATTGGTAAATGTCATATCGGTGAATCCCTAATTATTATATTGCATGCCCTCGTATTTCTTGCATTTATTTCTGTAAAGATTTGAGATACCTATTAAAGAGAAAAGAAAATCAAATGCCATTGTTCTATCATTCATAGATAATTGAAGTAGGGGTGAAATATACAAAATAGGCCCAAAACAAGATGTTGGATGCAGAGAAAAGCGGGCAGGGGGAGGAGGAGTTAGCTTTTCAACTTAGTATTTTTATTGACTCCAGGAAAACAAAATAAAGCCCTCTAAGAGTGAGAGCGTGCACACTGCGACAGCCATTCAGGCCTTGGGAGCCCCCATTGTAGCAAATTTAAACTAATGAAAGGACACCCCACTGGTGGAAATCCACTGGAACAGCCCCGCAACAGGCACACAACTGTTCCCCTATGCATGAAAGGTGGAGAGGAAGATAAAAGAAAGAGAGAGAGGGACTTCTGAAATAGGGCCCAAAAGACAAAGGCAAACAAAAGTGGTGACCGTGAGGGGATGACACGACTCATCGCGGTGGAGGGAGCAGGAAGAAAGAAGGGAGAGAGTAGGGAGGACAATGGCACCTCACAGCCGAGTGACATGGTGAAAGAATTAAAAAATCTACACAAGAAGTAGTGTCTCCCCCCGGATTGAATAGCTTAAACCCACAAGGACATACTGTCTGTCTGTGTCTGTCGACTGGGGCTAAACCGGAGGGAGTGGACTAAATCAGTCCAACACTCTCTCTAGACTCCCCCTCCCCTTATCTCTTTCTGCCTGGCAAAGGGGGACTGAGGCAGTGGCACCGGTTCTCACCAACAACCACAACCCAAACTACTAACTGCTCTGGGTTCTATTCCCGCGGATTGCGCCTTTATTCCGGGGGCTCCGTCCTGTGTCTGATCTTGTGTCTCTTTGTGTCCCTAAACACAATTACCATTTAACCTCCATGGCAACTGACATGCCGAAAAATAATATATATATATATTTTTTGTAAACGTACTTGCTATGAAAAGCTATATTGGTAGGAGTTCTATGGTTTCTAATGGCTGCTAATATCCAAGGAGGTCGAGACAAGCCAATGGCAAAAAAATTATAAAATAAAGTTTTGCTTTTCTTTGCCAACTATGATTCTGTAAGGGCCTTTGTGTTCTTGGATAACACCCCCTTTAAATTTCTCGATAGTTAAAGGAAAGTAATCTTAACAAGGGACCGTGTCACCCATTTTAAATGGATGCTCAGGCTTAATTTACAATTGAAGCATGCCCACCTCGGGCAGACACACACAGCATTTACATTCAGGCTGGCACGCAGAGGAGGGAGAGGCATTTGTTTGACATGTACTTATTAAAGCTGTCCAAATTATATTAAACCCCCCTGAAACACACACACACACGTATGTAGGCACACACACACACACACTAATTTGTATGCTACTGCTCTAACACCGACGAATCAATAGTGATGCGCTTTGCATAAATTTAAAATACTGACAAATAGGCCTAAATTCAATGAAGATACAGGCACATTTAAAGCTATTTTCCCTGTGAAAACACAACTACACTGCAGACAGACGCATTATTAAAAAAGTCTCAGGTCACAGAAAGATCTTACTGAGTGACACTTAGCCAACACTGACACTCCACACGTGAACAACACCGCACAAGCTAGCCTGAGGCCTATCCCAGGACCTTTCATTTCCTACACAGGGGACCTCTCTACCCATCACCCCCTTCTGATTATTCGATCGATGCTGTGATTGATTAGTGGCAAAGAATAGGTAGGAAATAAAAACAGGTCAAACGTCAATAACGCCCCCCATGTATGACTAAAGGTGTGAAAAATTTAAAAGTTGATAGCCTCCTGCCAGACCCCATTACCCAACCCTCACAGACAAAGGCCCAAGGCCTAGGTCCATTCTCCAAGCCAGTCACAGCTTTAGTGCTGGTCTCTTTTCTTTTCTCTTGGTAATGCTGGTCAGCTTAGGAGAAAGGAACCATTATGGAAGCTGCTTGTGGGCTCACCTTCGTAAAAACCGCATCTTAAAGTCAGGCAATAACAGGCCTATATGCCTTCGTATCCCCCAGCCATGCAGGATCATAGGACAGAGATGGGAGTGGGGTTGATTCTCGCAGGAGTTTGTTGTTGTCCGAATGACCCTCTCCTTGTCCTCGTTTGACCTGCTACCCCCCAGCCAACCAAACCAGGACTTGCATAATACATTTGTATTCATGGTAAAAAAAAAAATAGCCGATTGAATTTCTGAATCGAATGGAGTTGATGGGATTGATTTATTCTGTGACAAAGAAAGTAGCCTCGAGTTATCAGACACTCCACAAATAATCATGAATGCATCGTTTCCTACTACACATCTTTTAATATTTAATGAAGTAACGCACAATATCATCAGTTGAGTGCTACACATTTTTTCAATATTTAATGAAGTAACGCACAATATCATCAGTTGAGTGCTGTCCACTCTATTGAAGCGTTAACAAAGAATAAAGAAGAGGAGAAGGGCAGATGGAGTCTGCATCTGGGACAGTAAAACCTTTGGCCGTAAGTAGCAGGGCCTGACGTGGGGAGACTCTTTTATTTCATGTTAATATATTTGGGGCTGGTTCTATAGGCTGACAGCAGGGGCTGCAAGGTGGTCAATACCTTAGGTCGTGTTGTCTCTCCGAAACATTTCCCACCTCTGTTTCTCACAGTCAGAATAGGGACAATGTGTGTGTGCACATGTTGTTTGGACAGGTACAATAGAAGCTTACTGGACTGTGATCTCTTGTCATTGTGTGATGCCATTCTTCCAGGACTACTTCCTGCATGACTATGTCCCACAGGTTTGCTCTTGTCTGTAGTTGGACTATGGGCATTTCCGTGTAAAAAGCCACATGAGCTCTAACATATGAAGTTCATAGGAGCTAGGGATGACCCCAATTAATCGACTGGTCGCTGATAGGCTGTTGGTTGACCAAGATTTATTTTTGTAGAGGAGCAGCAAATAAATACATATTTATATACACTGTGTGTGTGTATATATATGTGTATCTAATATATAATATATATATATATATATATATATATATATACACACACACACACACACACATATATACACACACACACATATATATTTATTTATTTGCTGCTCCTCTACAAAAACACATCTTGGTGTGTATATACACTGCTCAAAAAAATAAAGGAAACACTTAAACAACACAATGTAACTCCAAGTCAATCACACTTCTGTGAAATCAAACTGTCCACTTAGGAAGCAACACTGATTGACAATAAATTTCACATGCTGTTGTGCAAATGGAATAGACAAAATGTGGAAATTATAGGCAATTAGCAAGACACCCCCCAAAACAAGAGTGATTCTGCAGGTGGTGACCACAGACCACTTCTCAGTTCCTATGCTTCCTGGCTGATGTTTTGGTCACTTTTGAATGCTGGCGGTGCTTTCACTCTAGTGGTAGCATGAGACAGTCTACAACCCACACAAGTGGCTCAGGTAGTGCAGCTCATCCAGGATGGCACATCAATGTGAGCTGTGGCAAGAAGGTTTGCTGTGTCTGTCAGCGTAGTGTCCAGAGCATGGAGGCGTTACCAGGAGACAGGCCAGTACATCAGGAGACGTGGAGGAGGCCGTAGGAGGGCAGCAACCCAGCAGCAGGACCGCTACCTCCGCCTTTGTGCAAGGAGGAGCACTGCCAGAGCCCTGCAAAATGACCTCCAGCAGGCCACAAATGTGCATCGAAACTCGTGAAACATAAATGCCTATGATTGGTACAGATTTGGTCTTGTTTGGGGCGGGGCTCATTAGAATAATAACCACTGTGTAGAATAATACCCAAACATGCAAAGGAGGATATCACGTTTTTCTACCTTTGTGAACCTATTCAGGATACATCACCGTGAAGAGAATGACATTCATATATATGCATTTCTGTATTGTACAGATCAGGGACCCATGATGTCATTCTGTTACCGGGTGTTAATCCACTTCACTTACTCTAGTTCAATACAAAAATAGATTTTTTTCAAACTTGAGATATCATAGCTGACACCCCATTATTTCTGCAAACATTTTGAATCTTTTGAGTTTTTGGAAAACATGGTCCCAAAAAGAACTGAGCAAGATTTTACCGTCCTTCTGTTAGCAAACTTTAAGTCTGCACTGGTCTTCGAATAAGTGGAAATTGTTAAAGGGGCAGTGTAGTCAGAAAGGTGATTTTCCCATTTAAAAATATATATTTCCCCATTATGAGGTCGAAATAACACTGATAATGCCCTTTTCAAAGGTTTAGCATACTTTTAAAGTGAGTCTCAGTGCCATGTTGTTATCGTGAAATTGCCCCATACGTCTTTCAATTCCTGTCTTGTGATCCTAAATACTGCCTGCAAAGACTGCCATTCAAAATGACTAATCCTAAATAGGTCACTAAAATGTGTTTTTAGCACAGTGTAACTGTACTAGATGTGCTACATCTTTAAAAAAGGACTAGTTTTAAATCAGCTCAAAGACTGAGTCAAAACTATAAATAAAGCCATTACCCATTAGAATGACATCTCATTTTTGGGGAGATACTCCAAAACGAATGTTATCCTACTACAAACAGACAAAAAGTAACATAGGGTTAAAACATTTATTTCAAGAAATTATAAAATAGTTTGACAACGCAAACAGTCAGCTTTTTAAGTGATATCAATCAACCGTTATTTTTTTCCAGTGAAGACATGGATGTCTGATGGTATGGTGGGGTATGCAAAATAGGTCAACTTTGAGCACCTTTATCTTGAATGTTTTGGCATTCAAGTCCAAAAAGTCACTTTCTGAGCACTTCTACAATGGGGAAATACAGTATATGTATTAAGGTTGAAAGACAGGAACCTGGTTACCGAGATTTACCGGGATTTACAGGCCAAAACCACTCCCTATTCCATGAAAAATAACTGCCAGAAATGTTTAATTATATATATGAACAGCATGGTGTGAAATGGAACTGTTAAATGATATCCAATGTCTAAATCTGGCTTCTCTACAGCCTCGGCATGATGAATCAACTATCGAGGTGGGGTAAGACAGTCCATCTCAGTATGGAGCACAGTTCACAATGTACGTAGACCTACAGTATCATCTCATCATGGTAAATGCTTTTATTTTGACAGGTAGACCTACATTTGCTACAGTAATATAAAGACAGCATGCGGGTCTAATTTACCCATCTCCATCTAGCTTTACCTTGTTTTTTAATTGTAATTTCAGCTGCAGTTTTAAAAAACAGCCAACCACTTGAATATCTTTGCTCTAAATCAGTACACTCGCGAGCATTCTCAGTCTTTCTCTATCAACCATTCAAATTGCATCCAAAATAGATCACCCTGTTCTAGATTGATATATAGCCCAATATATTGATGTCCTAGCCTACCTCTTTCAGGTAATACATTCAACGCAGTATTAGCCTTATATTTAGCTAATTAATGATGGGTTATGCATAATAAGCTTCTAACTTATAGCCTCTGTCGCTTGGGCAATACGCAAGCACCTGGCCTCTTCTTAAAAAAAAACGCTCCTTAGCTCTTGGAGTCCCATGTGGGAAAAGCTCGACTAGAATAGGTTGCTGGAAATGTTTTGCATTTCTTCTACCAATAGACCTTTCGCAGAGGGACACAAGCTCTTGCTGAATGTTAAATACAGCAGCTAATAGAACTCACGGGTAGTTTGATAGAAGAGTGAAAGCGCGATGGTGGTAGCTGTAGCCGTTATTTATTCAGACCCATAACCATTCAATCTTCATGAAGAGAAGTGAAATCCTTCTGCATCTAATTCTAGTCCTACATTATTTAAGGATGTCATTAGAATGATAAAAGGACAAAGAAACTTATTTCATTGAACTGTTGAAAGCCAGGACGGAATGAGGAAACAATTGAGAGAGAAAGGTGGTAAGATAATAACATTAGGGGAAATATTATGAAAGGTATATATGATTCAGTCTACTAATTAGCCTATTCAAATAGACCATATTATTTTTCAAAATTAAAATCTAATTCGCTAGCCTATACTTGTAACTTTGTAGGCCACATGTGCTGCACCAGAATGGCATGTTCTCTCCTTGCTTTATCATGGTAATTCCAGTCCATATAATACAGTACAGTAATACAGTTCACACTCAACAAGATTAGCCTACTGGAGCTACTTTAATTTATTTACCCAAAATAGCATATAGCTAGCTATGGGCTTTTATGCTTTTCTGTCATGCGTAATGCGCAGGAGCCTATTTCATATACAGTGCCTTCGGGAAAGTATTCAGACCCCTTGACTTTTTCCACATTTTGTTACTTTACAGCCTTATTCTAAAATGGATTACTTTCCGAATGCACTGTATGTAATGCATAACGGCACAATCATTTCGGCTTTTTTGAACATGGGCTCATAAAATTTATTTAAAATATGGCTCATCAGAGTCAGGTAGCATCAGGTTAGAATTTTGACTCTGATCAAAGCTCTAATAAAATCCAGACATACTTAAATGCTTTATAAATGTTTTTGAATGACACTTCCAGTTTTGGCGGGAAATACCGGGTTACACAGAAGAAAAGTGATTTAATCCCGGGATGGGAATACATGTAAAATACATGTAAAATATTTGACCCTAGTATGTATGGAAAGTTTTGTTCAACTCAAAAGGGGTGCTGTCAAATGTTTTGCCTGTATTTTACTGTAGGTAAGGCTCTTATTTATCCCATACCCTGTATAGGAGTCCCATTGGGATACTAGTCTTTTTAGCGGACCTAAAAAACACACCCTAACAGACACTAATCAGTGTGATGATCATTGTTGTGTTGACAGTGTCTTCCATCAACATTAGGACTCCTGTACACCATTCTCAATTCTGACACTGTGGGGAGGAGAAAAGAAGAGTAGGGTTCTCTCTCTCAGAGTGAAAGACAGAGACACAGAGTGACATAGAGAGAGAGAGAGAGAGACAGAGAGAGAAAGAAGTAGGAAGGAGAGAATGAGAGGGAGGAAAAAAAGAGTTAGAGATTGATATGGGGCTTGTTTTTAAAGGAGCTTATTGGCCAACGGAGAGACAGAGAACAGAATGCACTGGGATAGTTAGCAGAGTGTTGAGGGCCTATCAGCTCACTAATCTGCCCCCCCCCCCCCCCCCCCCCCCCCCACACACACACACACACACACACACACACACACACACACACACACACACACACACACACACACACACACACACACACACACACACACACACACACACACACACATAGGTTACAAATACATATCAACATGCACAAACACAGTCACACATCCACACACTCAGCTCAACTCATACAAACTGAGACTCATCAACTTGCCTACAAGTACAGATAGATTCTCAAATACACACAGACAAACACTCTGATACACTCCACACAAATACACAAAACTGGACGGCTTAAATATCAATGCATGTTGGTCATGAATCTATGGACAATTAGCAGCAGTGTTTCAGATCAGGATCCATTCCACCAGTCCACTGGCTGAGAGCCACCCAATCTCAAACATGTCCCCTCTAAAACATGTGGACACATCCCTGTCTTATCTAACACACAGTCACACGCACGCACAGCCACACACTCCCGCTCACTGAAAGTGGTATCCTCCGGGAGGCACCAGGGCAGCAGAATGCAGGCCATCTGACACCGTGTTCACCTGCATGTATTAAGACTGGCAAGGTGGGATCTGGCTCGCTCTCTCTCACACACACCCACCCCCAGAGTTCACTCGGAGTGCACTTACGTAACCTAGTCTGTCATGAATACATTATCAACACACAAGATCTTCAGGTGAGAGGACTTGCATTATACATTTTACGTGCAGCAATAATTTGCATACATGCTCCTACCCAAAGCTAGTCAACTTATGAGGTAAAATGTTCAGGACAAATAAAACAGCAGCATACAAATGAATGAATGTCAATGTCTTCAGAATATGCCAGCGGCTGGCCAGAGAAAACAGCCGTCGGTTAAATAGCCGATAACCGACTCATTGTCAGCCGGCTACTTTTTCACCATTAACTAACTAGGCTTCTTTTCATTGAAAAGTTTAAATTCGCTAGTCAGAATTGTCTGTGAAGCCTACAATGAACGATAGGCATCTTCTAGTGATCTATTGATAGGACGGGCGCCTGTCAATCGCAAAGCGAGCGACGTGGGCAATGCTGGTTTGTCAGTCTGCTGTCGGCTGTGACTCTCGGTATCAGTGTTATTTTTGTGAGCTCTGGTTGGCTGCAGGCAAATTGATTTAAGGACGAGAGAGCATGATGCTTCACATCGTCACGTGGGTGAATTTACACATCCCATGTAATGTAAGTGGTAACAATAATTTGACATCCACTTAATTATTGTTGTGTGGCGCATTTATTATTATTTTCTTTTGCGTGTTTCATAAGTCTACTACCTGCCACAGAGTCGGGGTGCATAGGCTATTTAGCCTCCTGTGCTTTGATTGACGACCGAACAGCAAGTGTTGAATAGTTCAGAAAAGGTATCGCACTGAATGAATAAAGGCCATCTCCTATATACTGTAACTTTGCTATTCGTAAATCATACAACGTAGTTATAAGGTCTGTTCTTACGCACGACCCAACACGGAGTGGCTTTTTGCCACAGTAAAACTACACTGAAACAAAACAAACGCAACAATTTCAAACATTTGACTGAGTTACAGTTCATATAAGGAAATCAATTGAAATATATTCATTAGGCCCTAATCTATGGATTTCACATGACTGGGAATACAGATATGAATCTTGTTGGTCACAGATACCTTAAAAAGGCCATGGAAGAACTGGGACATGTGCAATATCATGCTAAAACATGGTGATGGCGGTGGATGAATGGCACGACAATGGGTCTCAGGATCTCGTCAGGGTGTCTCTGTGCATTCAAAATGCTATCGATAAAATGCAATTGTGTTCATTGTCCGTAGCTTATGCCTGCCCACCGCCACCATGGGGCAATCTGTTCACAACGTTGACATCAGCAAACCGCTCGCCCACACGACGCCAGTCTGCCTGATGCAGTTGAAACCAGGAATCAGCCGTAAAGAGCACACTTCTCCAGCGTGTCGGGGTGGCTCCTCTCAGACCAATCCCACAGGTGAAGAAGCCTAATGTAGAGGTTGTGGGCTGGCGTGGTTACACGTGGTCTGCGGTTGTGAGGCTGTTTGGACGTACTGCCAAATTCTCTAAAACGACATTGGGAGGCGGCTTATGGTAGAGCAATTAACATTCAATTCTCTGGCAACAGCTCTGGTGGACATTCCTGCAGTCAGCATGCCAATTGCACATTCCCTCAAAACAGACATCTGTGGCATTGTCTTGTTTGATTAAACTGCACATTTTAGAGTGGCCTTTTATTGTCCCCACACCCAACAGGTGGATGGATTATCTTGGAAAATGTGAAATGCTCTTTTAATTCAGCTCATGAAACCAACACTTTACATGTTGCGTTTATATTTTTGTTCAGTGTAGTTTACCTCAAAGAAAATCTAAGCCTTCCAACAAGATAGAAATGACCTCCGTTGATGTTGCAATCTCAATTTAACAGTCTTTGAATAAGCAAGCTAGATTTAATTTTGCCACAGTAAATTAAATTGAAAGAGTTGACTAGACTCTTTTTTCTGACTACATTACTAATCTACTGCCTTTCCTAAAAGTCCCACCCACAGTGATTGATTGACAGGTCTGAAACCCTACCAACTCTGACTCGCAAACATCCTGCCCACTCCCCTGACAATCCCACCCACAGTGATTGATTGACAGGCTAAACTGTTAAGGGATAGTTCATCCAAATTACACATCAGTTTCCTTACCCTAAGTGTCCACATACAACTATAAATGTGACTTTAATCTCAAGACAGGCGTAGTGTTAATATGTTTAGGCTTAGACATAGACAATATCCAAACAACTAACACACTGAATTCATACATTTCCACATTTTAATTGTAAGGTCATTTCTATCAAGGCATTAGAATGTACCAAAGGCAATTAAAAGAGCTTTTTCTGCTAAACCTTTTCCCAGGAATGGCCATCTAGATCCCTCAGTCCATCCTGCTACAGCTGATGGGTGAAAACGTGGGTGGCCTTGCAGCTCTGCAGGTGGCTGGGGCCTTTGGCTGGGAAGACAGCAATGAGGAATTTAAGAGAGAGAGGTACAGAGGGACGAGAGGTGCTGGGAGACCATGGATGGGTACATCCTACAGCAGTGTCGGGTCAAGAAGGAGATGAGAGGTGGATGAGGGTGAAAGCATATGGAGAGAGAGAGAGAACGAAGGAGTGGTACAAGGTATAGCCTTTAGAACAGACAGTCAGGGTCAGAGAAAAAAGAGAGAGGGCTGCCTGCTCTTACCAACACCCTCCACCCAAATCAGTGCCCCCCCATCCTGGCACACAGCACCCTGTATTGAGCAGGGATGACTGGGGCATCTCTACCCTGGATAGAGGGCTAGGGCTAAGCCTGGGGACACTGGGGAAGTGGAGCAATAGGAGGTAGGTTTTCGTATTAAGGCTGGAAGGAAAAACCGTGAGGGAGAGCAGGAAAGCGAGAAAGAAGACAAAACGGGGATATCTAGCTGGAACTGGTACAGTGCAGAAGGCGATAGCTAACTAGTCGATTAGGCGAGGGGGTCTTCTGATTCTGCCCCCCCATCCCAGCTCAACTCAGATCTGACAGATGGGTGGCTTGGAGAGAGGGCAACCCAAAAAACCTTACTGTGTCATGTCTGAAGTGTGGATTTGGTGGGAATCTAAAACAGAAAGACAAGACCGCTGCAGTATTTGTCAGATTTTCTCTCCAAGTGCTCACATTAGCATGTCATGACTGAACACAGTCATTTGGAACAAAATCCAATCAATAAAAAATGTAAAAATGACATTCTTGGTCTCTTTCCTTGTCCCAGTAGGTGTCTCTCCTCTTCGTAAGTTTGACTGTGCCCCCTAGTGGTAGCCTAAAGCGACTTATAATGTAATGTTTGAGTGCATTCGGTAAAAACAAAATAAATACAGTAGCTTTAATCGAACATCACCTCTTGTCAATCGTACTCGTAGATATAGCCTAAAGAGTCACAAAGTGACATTAATTATGGCTTCAAATCAAAACGAAAGTCTCTCATTGAATCCTGGAACTGACATCGAGGCCAGTTATTACAGTCAGTTATTACAGCCATCTGTGTTCCATTGAATAGCAGTATCATTAAGTGAACCGGTCCCAGAAAGTACACTATTCAGGGGTGGATATAAGAGTAATTTTCCAAAAGCCCCTTTCAGAAAACTGTGGTAAAAACCTTGAAACCGTGTCTACTGTACACAAGGCCTCCTGGGGTAGGGAGCTGGTGTGTGTTTGTGTGTGCTCATGCATGCCGAGGGGGGAGAAACACGATATTTCACGTTTGTTGTGGCTAAAATGGCCTCACTGAACTCTGGCACGTTTGGGTAAGCACCGAGTGGCCGACGGAAGAGCTCTTCCTTCCTTTCTCGGAGCCACGAGGGGATCACTGTTCCACAACATCATGTCAACATCATGTCAATAACAACATAGTCACATCATGTCCATAACCCATTTGACCTGAGCAGAGAGCGGACTAGGAATCAGTGTATTGCTGCTATACCAGACCTCCACCCATTTTTTAATTTCATTTTGTGTGAAAATGAGTCAAAAATGTCAAGGAAAAAAATTGATGTTTTGTCCTACAATATAGCCATTTCGATTTTTTACATTTACTTTGGCATTAAATAAACATGAGGATTTTGGAATAAGGAAAAGGCTCCTATGATGACAAATGCCTGTTATTTTTTTTTGCCTTGACTTATGCCCTAGACTCCAGCCCAACCACTGTCTTTAATTAATACTGGCTTAGGCCCCATTGCTCCTGTCACACCAGGGAGTTTACTGAGTTTATGGCACACCAAACCCCCCACTCCCATGGTCCCAACTTATCCCTCCTACTCTCTCCATCTCTCCTCCTTTCATCTCTTCCCCTCTACTACACCTCTCTTCCTCCTCCTTTCTTCCTTCCCCCCCCCCCCCCACCTCTTTTTTCTCCTCTCTCCTCCACCCAGACCAAAACAAGATGGCGCGTGGACAGTGATTAAAAGTCAACCGTTCTCAGGTTAGTGGTTGATAAGTCACTTGTATAATAAGTGTATCTGTGTCTTTAACCCTTTCAGAGACTAACAAAACAGGTGGACTAGTACACAATGATAGCCAGTATGTAGTCTTGTCCAAACCAGAAACCCCTGTATCTGAAGTGTGAGGCAACTTGATATACATGTACACCCCATTGACAGGATGCTAGTCTATTGCATATCCTTAATGTTGAGTGCTGGCTGCGCAGAGCCATTGGGTCCCATTTTGAGACTCTGGTATGACTTAACCGTGGATCGAACCACCAATCTCAAGACGGACACTCTACACTACCAACATTGTCCCCACTACAAATAGACCTATGTGTTCTTGTATTTTTTAGATTATGTGGGACCACTAGTGGGGTTGGTTAAGTGAGGAGAGGCGAGGTGGGGTTGGAGCATCTCTTGTATTAGGCCAACTATTGTTGAATGCAATTTTAAAAAATGTAGGCTATGGCTGTTAAAAATTGTTTTATGAGGACAACCAAAATGTCACAAAAGTTGGATGTACAGTACCAAAAGACCTAACCCGCCACTAGGGCTAAGACGGTGATGGAATTTGGGATGACATAATTGGCCTGCCAAATGACTGCAGTCACCGTAAAAATTGCTCAAATAGCAATATATCTATAATAGCAATATATCTATATATATACACATACATACATACAGTACCAGTCAAAGGTTTGAACACACCTACTAATTGCAGTTTTTTTCTTAATTTTTTTATATTTTCTACATTGTAGAATAATAATGAAGACATCAAAACTATGAAATAACATATGGAATCATGTAATAACCAAAAAAGTGAAGAAACAAATCTAAATATATTTTATATTTGAGATTATTCAAAGTAGCCACCCTTTGCCAACGGTCTTGAAGGAGTTCCCACATATGCTGAGCACTTGTTGGCTACTTCTTCACTCTGCGGTCCAACTCATTCCAAACCATCTCAACTGGGTTGCGGCCGGATGATTGTGGAGACCAGGTCATCTGATGCAGCACTCCATCATTCTCTTTCTTGGTCAATTAGCCCTTACACAGCTTGTAGGTGTGTTGGGTCATTGTCCTGTTGAAAAACAAATGATAGTCCCACTAAGTACAAACCAGATGAGATGGTGTATCGCTGCAGAATGCTGTGGTAGCCATGCTGGTTAAGTGTGCCTTGAATTCTAAATAAAATCACTGACAGTGTCACCAGCAAAGCACCCCCACACCATCACATCTCCTCCTCCATGCTTCATGGTGAGAACCACACATGCGGAGATCATCCGTTCACCTACTCTGCGTCTCACAAAGACACAACAGCTGGAACCAAAATGCTCATATTTGGGCTCATCAGACCAAAGGACAGATGTCCACTGGTCTAATGTCCATTGCTCGTGTTTCTAGGCCCAAGCAAGTCACTTCTTACTATTGGTGTCCTTTAGTAGAGGTTTCTGTGCAGCAATTCGACCATGAAGGCCTGATTTACGCAGGCTCCTCTGAACAGTTGATGTTGAGATGTGTCTGTTACTTGAACTCTGAAGCATTTATTTGGACTGCAATTTCTGAGGCTGGTAACTCTAATGAACTTATGCTCTGCAGCAGAGGTAACTCTGGGTCTTCCTTTCCTGTGGCGGTCCTCATGAGAGCCAGTTTCATCATAGCGCTTGATGGTTTTTGCGACTGCACTTGAAGAAATTTTCAAAGATCTTGAAATTTTCCGGATTGACTGACCATGTCTTAAAGTAATGATGGACTGTGATTTCTCTTTGCTTATTTAAGCTGTTCATGCCATAATATGGATTTGGTATTTTAACAAATAGGACTATCTTCTTGTCACAACACAACTGATTGGCTCAAAGGCATTAAGGAAATAAATTCCACAAATTAACTTTTAACTATGCAAACCTGTTAATTGAAATGCAATCCAGGTGACTACCTCATGAAGCTGGTTGAGAGAATGCCAAGACTGTGCAAAGCTGTCAAGGCCAAGGGTGGCTACTTTGAAGAATCTCAAATATAACATATATTTTGATTTTTTCACACTATTTTGGTTACTACATGATTCCTTATGTGTTATTTCATAGTTTTGATGTCTTCACTAATATTCTACAATGTAGAACATGGTAAAAATAAAGAAAAACCCTTCAATGAGTAGGTGTGTCCAAACATTTGACTGGTACTGTGTGTGTGTGCGTGTGCGTGTGTATATTATGTGTATGTGTATGTGTATATATACATATATACATATATATATACACACACTGCTCAAAAAAATAAAGGGAACACTAAAATAACACATCCTAGATCTGAATGAATTAAATATTCTTATTAAATACGTTTTTCTTTACATAGTTGAATGTGCTGACAACAAAAACACACAAAAATGATCAATGGAAATCAAATTTATCAACCCATGGAGGTCTAGATTTGGAGTCACACTCAAAATTAAAGTGGAAAACCACACTACAGGCTGATCCAACTTTCATGTAATGTCCTTAAATCAAGTCAAAATGAGGCTCAGTAGTGTGTGTGGCCACCACGTGCAAGTATGACCTCCCTACAACGCCTGGGCATGCTCCTGATGAGGTGGCGGATGGTCTCCTGAGAGATCTCCCCCCAGACCTGGACTAAAGCATCCGCCAACTCCTGGACAGTCTGTGGTGCAATGTGGCGTTGGTGGATTGAGCGAGACATGATGTCCCAGATGTGCTCAATTGGATTCAGGTCTGGGGAACGGGCGGGCCAGTCCATAGCATCAATGCCTTCCTCTTGCAGGAACTGCTGACACACTCCAGCCACGTGAGGTCTAGCATTGTCTTGCATTAGAAAGAACCCAGGGCCAACCGTACCAGCATATGGTCTCACAAGGGGTCTGAGGATCTCATCTTGGTACCTAATGGCAGTCAGGCTACCTCTGGCGTGCACATGGAGGGCTGTGTGGCACCCCAAAGAAATGCCACCACACACCATGACTGACCCACCGCCAAACCGGTCATGATGGAGGATGTTGCAGGCAGCAGAACGTTCTCCACGGCGTCTCCAGACTGTCACATCTGTCACATGTGCTCAGTGTGAACCTGCTTTCATCTGTGAAGAGCACAGGGCGCCAGTGGCGAATTTGCCAATCTTGGTGTTCTCTGGCAAATGTCAAACGTCCTGCATGGTGTTGGGCTGTAAGCACAACCCCCACCTGTGGACGTCGGGCCCTCATACCACCCTCATGGAGTCTGATTCTGAATGTTTGAGCAGACACATGCACATTTGTGGCCTGCTGGAGGTCATTTTGCAGGGCTCTGGCAGTGCTCCTCCTTGCACAAAGGCGGAGGTAGCGGTCCTGCTGCTGGGTTGCTGCCCTCCTACGGCCTCCTCCACGTCTCCTGATGTACTGGCCTGTCTCCTGGTAGCGCCTCCATGCTCTGGACACTACGCTGACAGACACAGCAAACCTTCTTGCCACAGCTCGCATTGATGTGCCATCCTGGATGAGCTGCACTACCTGAGCCACTTGTGTGGGTTGTAGACTCCGTCTCATGCTACCACTAGAGTGAAAGCACCGCCAGCATTCAAAAGTGACCAAAACATCAGCCAGGAAGCATAGGAACTGAGAAATGGTCTGTGGTCACCACCTGCAGAACCACTCCTTTATTGGGGGTGTCTTGCTAATTGCCTATAATTTCCACATGTTGTCTATTCCATTTGCACAACAGCATGTGAAATTTATTTTCAATCAGTGTTGCTTCCTAAGTGGACAGTTTGATTTCACAGAAGTGTGATTGACTTGGAGTTACATTGTGTTGTTTAAGTGTTTTTTTGAGCAGTATATATATATATATATATATATATATATATATATATATATATATATATATATATATATATATATATATATATATATACATATACACACACACAAACACAATTACATAGATACACACACAGTTGAAGTCAGGAGTTCATATACACCTTAGCCAAAATTCCCTGTCTTAGGTCAGTTAGGATGACCATTTTATTTTAAGAATGTGAAATGTCAGACTAATATCAGAGTGAATGATTTATTTCAGCTTTTATTTCTTTCATCACATTCCCAGTGGGTCGGAAGTTTACATACACTCAATTAGTATTTGGTAGCATTGCCTTTAAATTGTTTAACTTGGGTCAAACGTTTCGGGTAGCCTTCCACAAGCTTCCCATAATAAGTTGGGTGAATTTTGGCCCATTCCTCCTGACAGAGCTGGTGTAACGGAGTCAGGTTTTTAGGCCTCCTTGCTCGAACACACTTATTCAGTTCTGCCCACAAATGTTATATAGGATTAATGTCAGGGCTTTGTGATAGCCACTCCAATACCTTGACTTTGTTGTCCTTGAGCCATTTTTGCCACAACTTTGGAATTATGCTTGGGGTCATTGTCCATTTGGAAGACCCATTTGCGACCAAGCTTTAACTTCCTGACTGATGTCTTGAGATGTTGCTTCAATATATCCACATAATTTTCCTTCCTGATGTAGCCATCTATTTGTGAAGTGCACCATTCCCTCCTGCAGCTGAGCACCCCCACAACATGATGCTGCCACCCCCGTGCTTCACGGATGGGATGGTGTTCTTCTGCTTGCATGCCTCCCCCTTCTTCCTCCCAACATAACAATGGTCCTTATGGCCAAACAGTTCTATTTTTGTTTCATCAGACCTGAGGACATTTCTCCAAAAAGTACGATCTTTGTCCCCATGTGCAGTTGCAAACTGTAGTCTGGCTTTTTTATGGCGGTTTTGGAGCAGTGGCTTCTTCCTTGCTGAGCGGCCTTTTAGGATATGTCGATACAGGACTCGTTTTACTGTGGCTTTAGATACTTTTGTACCGTTTTTCTCCAGCATCTTCACAAGGTCTTTTGCTGTTGTTCTGGGATTGATTTGCACTTTTCGCACAAAAGTACGTACATCTCTAGGAGACAGAACGCATGTCCTTCCTGAGCGGTATGACGGTTGCGTGATCCCATGGTGCTTATACTTGCGTACTATTGTTTGTACAGATGAATGTGGTACCTTCAGGCATTTGGAAATTGCTCCCAAGGATGAACCAGACTTGTGGAGGTCTTGTAAGGTCTTGGCTGATTTCTTTTGATTTGCCCTGTGTTTTCCGTGCATCGGCAGAACAGAACTGCTACGTCTGGTAAGATGATGGGGTGGTGGTCTGTCTTTTTTTCAATAACAGCTGGTGCGCGATGTCTAATATTAAGAAAGTCTCGAGGTATTGCTCGTCTGAGGTAGAGTACCTTATGACAAGCTGTAGACACACTATATACCAAGAGAGTTATCAACTATATTTTTCGTAGCCGTCCATTTACCACCACAAACCGATGCTGGCACTAAGACCGCACTCAACGAGCTGTATAAGGCATTTCCCAACGTAAAGCATGGAGGAGGTGGTGTTATGGTGTGGGGGTGCTTTGCTGTTGTTCTGGGATTGATTTGCACTTTTCGCACCAAAGTACATTCATCTCTAGGAGACAGAATGTGTCTTCTTCCTGAGCGGTATGACGGCTGTGTGGTCCCATGGTGTTTTTACTTGCGAACTATTGTTTGTACAGATGAACGTGGTACCTTCAGGCGTGTGGAAATTGCTCCCAAGAATGAACCAGACTTGTGGTCTACAATTTTTTTTCTGAGGTCTTGGCTGATTTCTTTTGATTTTCCCATGATGTCAAGCAAAGAGGCACTGAGTTTGAAGGTAGGCCTTGAAATACATCCACAGGTACACCTCCAATTGACTTAAATGATGTCAATTAGCCTATCAGAAGCTTCTAAAGCCATGACATCCAAGCTGTTTAAAGGCCAAGTCAACTTAGTGTATGTAAACTTCTGACCCACTGGAATTGTGATAGAGTGAATAATACGTGAAATAATCTGTCTGTAAACACTTGTTGGAAAAATTACTTGTGTCATGCACAAAGTACATGTCCTAACTGACTTGCCAAAACTATAGTTTGATAACAAGAAATTGGTGGAGTGGTTGAAAAACTAGTTAATGACTCCAACCGAAGTGTATGTAAACTTCCGACTGTACACACACACACACACACACATATATAGCGCTTGATAGATATATATATATATTTTTTTTAGCACAGGCATTTTCTCCTCTCCGCCTACATGTGCTGCCATAGAAATAGAATGGATAGAATGGGCGTTCCCATTAGAGTCAACGATGTCATAATGGGTGGACTGGCGGCCATCGCTACGAGCAAAGCAGGAAAGGTATTCATCAATATGTGCTGTGATTTGTTCATTTAACTCAACTTGCATTACAAAAGATACATTCCATAGAACACGCCAGCTTGTAGTCTGGTCGTTCCATGTAGCCATGACACCCACCATCTCAGATTGCCTTTAAATCATTTCTGTTGTTAGAAACAAATGACATATTAGTTACCTTACACTGCAAGCAGTCTATACAAAAGACATAACAGAAACCCATGCTATGGATTTAAAAAATAACAAATATTTCACCTTTATTTAACCAGGTAGGTCAGTTGAGAACAAGTTCTCATTTACAACTGCGACCTGGCCAAGATAAAGCAAAGCAGTGCGACAAAAACAACAGAGTTACACATAAACAAATGTACAGTCAATAATAGAATAGAGAAAAAGTCTATATACAGTGTGTGCAAATGAGGTAAGGGAGGTAGGCAATAAATAGGCCATAGTGGCAAAATAATTACAATTGAGCAATTAAACACTGAAGTGATAGATGTGCAAAAGATGAATGTGCAAGTAGAGATACTGGGGTGCAAAAGAGCAAAACAATTTATAAATAATAAATAACAGTATGGGGATGAGGAAGTTGGACGGGCAATTTACAGATGGGCTATGTACAGGTGCAGTAATCTGTGAGCTGCTCTGACAGCTGGTGCTTAAAGTTAGTGAGGGAGATATGGGTCTCCAGCTTCAGTGATTTTTGTAATTCGTTCCAGTCATTGGCAGCAGAGAATTGGAAGGAAAGGCGGCCAAAGGAGGAATTGGCTTTGGGGGTGACCAGTGAAATATACCTGCTGGAGCGCATGCTACTGGTGGTTGCTGCTATGGTGACCAGTGAGCTGAGATAAGGAGGGGCTTTACCTAGCAAAGACTTATAGATGACCTGGAGCCAGTGGGTTTGGCGACGAATATGAAGCGAGGGCCAGCCAACGAGAGCATACAGGTCGCAGTGGTGGGTAGTATATGGGGCGCTGGTGACAAAACGGATGGCACTGTGATAGAGTGCATCCAATTTGCTGAGTAGAGTGTTGGAGGCTATTTTGTAAATTACATCGCCGAAGTCGAGGATCGGCAGGATAGTCAGTTTTACGAGGGTATGTTTGGCAGCATGAGTGAAGGATGCTTTATTGCAAAATAGGTAGCTTATTCTAGATTTATTTTTGGATTGAAGATGCTTAATGTGAATCTGAAAGGAGAGTTTAGTCTAACCAGTCACCTATGTATTTGTAGTTGTCCACATATTCTAGGTCAGAACAGTCCAGAGTAGTGATGCTAGTCGGGCGGGTAGGTGTGGGCAGCGATCGGTTGAAGAGCATGCAATTAGTTTTACTTGCATTTAAGAGCAGTTGGAGGCCACGGAAGAAGAGTTATATGGCATTGAAGCTCGTCTGGAGGTTAGTTAAAATAGTGTCCTAAGAAGGGCCAGAAGTATACAGAATGGTGTCGTCTGCATAGAGGTGGATCAGAGAATCACCATCAGCAAGAGCGACATCATTGATGTATACAGAGATAAGAGTTGGTCCGAGAATTGAACCCTGTGGCACCCCCATAGAGACTGACAGAAGTCTGGACAACAGGCCCTCCGATTTGACACACTGAACTAGTTGGTGAAGCATGCGAGGCAGTCATTTGAGAAACCAAGGCTGTTGAGTCTGCCGATAAGAAAGTGGTGATTGACAGAGTCGAACGCCTTGGCCAGGTCGATGAATACAGCTGCACAGTATTGTCTCTTATCGATGGCGGTTATGATATCATTTAGGACTTTGAGCGTGGCTGAGGTGCACCCATGACCAGCTCGGAAACCAGATTGCATAGCGGAGAAGGTACGGTGGGAGGTATGGTTTACCTGTACCTTTAGCATTTGTGGCACAAATCCAATGCAAGTCAATGGTACCTATATTAGCATTTTCACACTTCATATCCAACTCATCTATAAGTAACATCATGGAGTTAAACAATACTTGTTTTGATAGTTTATGATTTGTATATGAAGCATGAAAATGCTAATACAGTACCTTCAGAAACTATTCACACCCCATGACTTTTTCCACATTTTGTTGTGTTTTGCCTGAATTTAAAATGGATGAAATTGAACTTGTGTGTCACTGGCCTACACAAAATACCCCATCATGTCAAAGTGGAATTGTTTTTAGAAGTGTTTACAAATTAATACAAATCTAAAGCTGAAATGTCTTGAGTCAATAAGTATTCAACCCCTTTGTTATGGCAAGCCTAAATAAGTTAAGGAGTAAGCTTAACAAGTCACATAGTAAGTTGCTTGGACTCACTTTGTGCAATAGTGTTTAACATGATTTTTGAGTGACTACCTCGTCTGTGTGCCCCACAGATGCAGATAATTGTACGGTCCCTCAGTCGAGCAGTGCATTTCAAACAGATTCAACTACAAAAGACCAGGGAGGTGTTCCAATGCCTTGCAGAAAAGGGGACAAATTGGTAGATAAAGCTTCTTTTTTTTTTTTAAAGCAGACGCTGAACATCCCTTTGAGCATGGTGAAGTTATTGAATACACTTTGGATAGTGTATCAATACACCCAGTCATTACAAAAAAAATACAGGCATCCTTCCAAACTCAGTTACCGGAGAGGATGTCACCATGAGGCCAACAGTGACTTTAAAACAGCTACAGAGTTGAATGGCTGTGATAGGCGAAAACTGAAGCTGGATCAACAACAGTGTAGTTACTCCAAAATACTAACATAATGACAGAGTGAAAAGAAGGAAGCATATACAGAATAAAAAACATTCCAAAACATGCATCCTGTTTTCAATAAGGCACTAAAGTAAGTAAAAGTGCAAAAAAATATGAAAAAGAACTTAACTTTATGTCCTGAATACAGTGTTGTGTTGGATTTGCCCCAAACATATCACTGAGTACCACTCCATATTTTCAAGCATGGTGGTGGCTGCATCATGTTATGGGTATGCTTGTCATCAGTAAGGACTAGAGGACACTGGGAGACAAATTCACTTTTCAGCAGGACAATAACCTAAAACATAAGGCCAAATATACACTGGAGTTGCTTACCAAGACGACTGTGGCCTAGTTACAGTTTTGACTGGAATTGGATTAAAATGTAAGGTAAGACTTGAAAATGGCTGTCTAGCAATGATCAACAACGAAACTTGACAGATTTACATTTTACAATCCAGGTGAGCAAAGCTCCAGATAGACTCATAGCTGTAATCACTGCCAAAGTAATGACTCAGGGGTGTGAAAACGACACACTGCAGTTAATTTTCAATAAATTTGGAAACGTTTTTTTTAACATGTTCTCACTGTCATTATAGGGTATTGTGTGTAGTTGAGGGAAAAAATTAATTCAGGTTGTAACACTACAGAATGTGGAATAAGTAAAGGGGTAAGAATACGTTCAAAATGCACGATTGACTTGGATTGGATTTGTGCCACAAATACAAAAAAAGTTAGCATTTGAAAACAGTGGCTTGTCCATAGGCTGCTTACAGGGTATGGAAAGCAATGTCATTTTGTAATTTGGGGTAACTATCTAACTTTCTCACATGAGAGGGAACAGCACCATCTAGTGGTCAGAACATGGTAATATCAGGATGTAGGATATTACTTCAATGACTTATTTCTCTGAACAGGGGGAAAACACATCAAATTCACTGGGAATACATTACAGTATTCACCTAATAGCAGGAACAGCACCATCTAGTGGACAGAACCGGGTAATATCAGGATGTACACTACATAGATAAGAGTATGTGGACACCTGCTCGTCGAACATCTGATTCCAAAATCCTGGGCATTAATATGGAGTTGGTACCCCCTTTGCTGCTATAAAAGCCTCCACTCTTCTGGGAAGGCTTCCCACTAGATGTTGGAACAGTGCTGCGGGACTTGCTTCCATTCAGCCACAAGAGCATTAGTGAGGTCGGGCACTGATGTTGGGCGATTAGGGCTGGCATGCAGTCAACGTTCCAATTCACCCCAAAGGGGTTTGATGGGGTTGAGGTCAGGGCTCTGTGCAGGCCATTTAAGGTCTTCCACACGGATCTCGAAAAACCATTTCTGTATGGATATCGCTTTGTGCACGGAGGCATTGTCATGTTGAAAAAGTAAAGGGTCTTCCCCAAACTGTTGCCACAAAGTTGGAAGCACAGAATCGTCTCTAGAATGTCATTGTATGATGTAGCGTTAAGAGAGTTCACGTGAGGGAACAAGGGGCCTAGCCCAAACCATGAAAAACAGCCCCAGACCATTATTCCTCCTCCACCAAACTTTACAGTTGGCACTATGCACACCTGGCATTCGCCAAACCCAGACGTTTCCACTTCAATAACAGCACTTATAGTTGACCGGGTAGCTCTAGCAGGGGAGAAATTTGACGAACTGACTTGTTGGAAAGGTTGCATCTATGGCGATGCCACGTTTAAAGTCAAACTCTTCAGTAAGGCCATTCTAATGCCAACATCTGTCTATGGATATAGCATGGCTGGGTGCTCGATTTTATACACCTGTCAGCAACAGGTGCAGCTGAAATAGCCAAATCTACTAATTTGAAGGGGTGTCAAAATCTTTTTGGTCATGTAGTGTAGGATGGGACATAAACCTAACAACTTAAATTACTAATTTCACTGAACAGGGGAAAGAAAACATTACCAAATTCACTGAGAATACATTACATAGGATGAAGAAAAAATATGAATTGTTGGGCTAGGATTGGCGTGGGGGATCTGTGGGTGGCTTTTGACCAATTCTTTGGATTCCTCATGTCTAACTCATTGTTAGAAAAAGGTTTCGTCCAAATCGGATGTTAGGTACTATATTTTAAATATTATATGAATCTTATAAATTAAAATGGGTGAAATCAATTAGCTTTATTTTCAACAAAATAATGTTGCAGGAATGCTAATCTTAGCTCTTTCTAACTACATAAACTATTTCAAAACAATTTGAGATGGTGGGGGTCGAAAATCCTCTTTCTTGTGCTTTTTGAGGTGGAACGACCCAATCCTAAAAAATGGAAATGAGATAGCCATGGCTCGTTGGCCAAAGCCTATGGGGAAATTATGTTTTTTATTTGTTTATTTGAGGGATAAACACCGAAAATTTTGTCTGAGGCTTAGGAGATCCTATACATTTTGTTCTATGCCTGTGTCTCCACACTAACAATGGGATTCGTTGTCCACAGAGTGGAACTCTTTGGATTGGTGTGCTTTATTTGAATCTTGTTATTTGAATACTTTTTCAAACATTCAATGAGGGGTGTTTGACATCAACACCTGGATTCAATTGCGAGTGAGATGCTATGCTAGCCTCATGAATATGCAAAGACCGTCTTGAATTTCACCTCCGATATAAAGTATTTTTTCTCAAAGTTGCCGGGATGTCATGTGTATCAGTACACTTGTAACAACCTAAGCATTACCAACATTCAAAAAAGAAGCCTCATGTATCAAAATAGCAATTCATTTTACCTTCACTAAATTTGACATTCATTGCTAAAAACACCCCAAAAATTGCTCACTTGCCAAGTTATTTCCACGTTTTAGATTTCGGAATGAGTAAAACCTCTCGCTCCGCCTAATTTCTCTCTGCTACACTACACCGATGAAATCACATGGCTGCCAATAACACAACGAACATGTAGGACATGCTTTGGACTGGGAATGGAATGGGACTAGGGAGGGACTGGGAGTCTGAAATAATCATTAAACCCTTGTAACACAGTTATGTTCAGCCTAAATTTGATTTATTTCACTTTTGTAATGCATTTGTTTTTGTTTTGCTTTAGGCTTTGCTGTTTAGAAAATGGGCATTGTAATGTGTTACAAATATAAACCCTCTCGAGATAGGCCTAATATAGGGTGAATTGTTTGTTGGGCTAAATTATTGGTTTAATGCGTGCCATCTGCCATGGCTTCTCACAGGGCATTCCTCTGAGGCTAACGCTAGCCAACGCTAGCTAGTAGCTGCCATTAATGAGCTCATTTGTGAGTAAATACGTGATCCACTGTGCCACAGGTTTCATATTTCTCTCATTTGTATTTCCACAATTGTCATACAGTATAAAATGTGGAAACTGGAGACTGCAAAGAACTATCAGAAAGAAAAACATGTGGAGTTGATGTGGAAAGAGAGGGGAAGAGGAGGACCCCACCTTGCCCTAGCCTAGGCTATATCTACACCAGGGGTGTGGAGCAGGGTGGGTCAGGTGAGCAGGCTCCATTGCCCCTTCCTTCCTCTACATGCAGGAAAATGGAAATTCAACATAAAATTGTTGTGGGAAAAAAAAGTGTTTGGCATCAAAGCCTTCATCTGAGCGCTAAAATACAAAGCATAAACCTACATTTCAAAATAGCCATATTTTGTTCTTCATTTCATGCACCTTGATTTGACTGTAGGACATTACAAACATACACAGAGAGACACAGACAGACAGAAATAGGACAGCAGATGCAGAGGGGTTCAGGTGACTGGGCTGCAGGTGACTACTGGGAAATTCCAGCATTATGGATATTACATTTGCACACAAAATCAAACTAATTGTCTCAGAGTGGACCAACAAAAATGATACTTTACTGCACAATGACTCTAGGGACTGAACTTCTCCCTGCCACTCTCCAAACATGTGTCACTGTACATGGAAAACAGTGTTTCCCAGAAAAATGTATTCTAGGCGGGGCACATAGACCAGTGGAGCAACAATCATGGCCGCCCACACCAAAACGATCAACTGAAACCCAAAAAGATGAGAAGTGGATGGAAGGGGAGAGGACCTGTCTAGCCCGGTGGAAAAAGTGGAACTGTGGAAAGTGTAGGTCCTGAGCTTGGCCTGATGTAGATTAGTGCCAATGATGATTACTGTATGAATGCTGACCTCTCTATGATGCAGGATCATGGGTCAGAGGTCAGGGCTTGTGTACAGTAAAACTGGGCTGAAGCTACAGGAAGTCATTAAGAAGATTCCACTGGTACTTCCTGAGGCAGTTGCCAGTACAGAGCGTGGAATGGGCGTCAACATAGCTGCAGTGGAAATGTCTGCTGATTGACACGGGTCGAAGAGGATGGGACGATACATCACTCTGTTTGGATTGGCAAACACAAGCGGTTTCAAGTTACGTTGGTTGAATTGAGACCTAATCGGCCATTCAGGTCAGCGACTTCAGTTCACCAAAGCCTGCCCTGAGGCTCGATCTCACCTAAAATGCTCCTGTAGTAAAGTGTGACTTCAAAAGACCCTTATCACTGTCACGTCCTCTCAGAGAAGAACACACTAATAGAGTCTGGCTGCGGAGGCTTACGCTAGGTTTAGCGCTAGCCTCGTGAAGGGAAGCTCTCCAGGGTCCAGGCCTCTTGACCTCACTAGCCACTTCCTTCCCCTGTAAGTGAAGGAATGCCTTGTCAGACAGGATAAATAGGATAAAGAGAGAGGACGTTGAACTATATCCCTCAACTACTGGAGAAGGAATCTAAATGTGTTCCTCCTCATTATCTCTATACTGGACATCTAATATAGCCTAGCCTATATTCACAGTAGCATAGTAACTGATTCCCACTGAGTTTACACCTCAATTCTTTGGTGGTTTAATATAGTATTCATTTTGATCTGACATTTCTACTGTAGGCCTAAGTACAGTAAATCAAGCCATCCTCGATAAGACATCAAGGCCTATGAGTAAGAGCCCTCTTCAAACCACCACTTGAAACTAAATTAAAACAGAGATTTTCAGAATCTGCTGTACAAAGATCACAAGTCTAAAACATGCGTAATACTGGTTCTCTCTCGCCCTCCCTCTCCCCCCTCCCCTCCATGCAGTGGCCAACTCAGTGGAACGCAAAGGTCCCTCCTCCTGACTCCGGCTGCATCCTGTATTTTCCAATTATCACCTTTTAAAAGGCCAGCTGGGTGCATTCCAACCCGTTGGGGGGCAATTCTATTTGCATTGCTCGGAGACAAAGTCATGCCCAAGTACTTTCATGCTAGTTCATTACAACTAGGCTAAAAGGACAGCTATTGAGCTAGGCTACGGCTAGGCTGTAACAGAGGCTACTTAGACTGGATTTCCTTATTTCAAAAGTAGGAACAGGTCACGTCTTTTGGTTGTATCTGGAAAGGGGATGATCCTGAGTTAATACGAGGACTTCAGGATATAGGCTACTGTTTACGTGGAGTGTCGTGAAGTTCCACATCTCCTTTCCTTCATTAACAGAGAGAGGATTTGACAGGTGAACACAACACGATTTCTATCCAGGGCAAGAGGGGCGGCAGGTAGCCTAGTGGTTAGAGCGTTGGGCCAGTAACCAAAAGGTTGCTGGATCGAATCCCCAAGCTGACAAGGTAAAAATCTGTCGTTCTGCCCCTGAACAAGGCAGTTAACCCACTGTTCCCCGGTAGGCCGTCATTGTAAATAAGAATTTGTTGTTAACAACCTTGCCTAGTTAAATAAAGGACAAAAAGAATAAGAAAAAGAGGACCTTGTACTGTGGATGGACTACGGACAGAAGTTACCCCTACGTGCAGAATTAAGATCGCCTTAAACCACCCTGACTCAGAAACTTAAATCAGTAGGAAAATACAAACAAGACCTAAGATTAGTATATAGAGGTCTAGACAAAACAGAAAATACAATGAGTAATGCAGTACATACAAAATCTTTCAGATGCCTATTTTGTCCGGTCTAAAATGTGAGGCTTTTTGGCCTTATCGATGTTCCTTTTCCGGAGAGAGCTCTACTCTGCGTATAATTCCAGCTCATTAAGCTGATTTTATTATTTTGCTTCAATAACTTGATTGGGCAAAGAATATTTTACATCTATTATATTGCGGTCAATTTCGTATACCCACTGAAATTCCCGACCAATATAATTGTTACTATTCCATTTGCTTTGCACATTAATGAACGCAGCTCGGGGTGCCTGTAGGGCTTCTTTCCTCGTTGTACTCTCAACTACTGTAAACCTGTGTTTGATTTCTCCTGTCCACTCTCTACGCTCTCGGACTGCATATAGCAGCATTTAGCTGTGAATTCATTTGCGTGTTTGGATATACCCTGCTGGGGCGCGATGCTGCTGGTGCATAATAAGAAAATCTGCAACACTACATACGGGCAGATTGGCCTTGTGGGTATTTTCGCTGCGCTAAGCTGTGCTGTGGCTGGGGAGGAGAGGAACCGAAGGCAGGGGGAGGAGGAGCGGGAGGTGGGGAGTCGACAAGGGCACAAAGACGAGGATATGACAACTCGAGGGGTAGCGTAATAACACAAACAGCAGAGCGACCAGACCCAGTGGAAGTCGAGCATTGGACAAAGGGACACGATGCTTTACCATGAAGTTAAATATGTCTAAAGTGTATGGCCTGTGGATGGATGGAGAGAATACAGAAAGATGAGGGGGCTCTAAAGGGAAAACATAATTCTGTGTGTGTTTCACTCTTTCACACTGATCCTTCCAGACAGACCCAGGGGAGTTTGTGTGCACGAGAAAGAGAGTACACATATAAGCGTGTGTGACCGTGTGTGTGTGTGTGTGTGTGTGTATTGTCCCAACACCAGGCCACAGGACATGACAAACACCTTCAGCCACAGCCCCCCCCGTACCCGTAGCCCCTTAACGTGGTGTGTCTAATGCTCCTGTTTAGTGTTTGGGGGGTTAGCGGCGCATGTCCGCAGGTTTTTGGGAGGGGAGCACGGAGAGTCACCTATCCCGACAGCTGTGGCCCTGACGGAGAAACAAAAGCCTGGAAAGGAAGTAGCGCATCGCTGCAGATGCCACTAAAAAAGGCATGGCGATTCACCTGTGCCCCGGCCTACACGGCCTTCTGATTGGCTAGATCAGTCCATGTGGTTCATGTGGACAGAGAGGACACAGGTGCCAGCTCACAGACTCTAAAAGGGCAGGGAGCGTGGTATTTGCGATTGGACTGGGTTCGAAAAAGTATGCAAAACAGTGTCTGTAAAGCAACTGCTACTGTGTTTATTCCAAGCAGGGTCGTTCCAAAATAATTCAAATCGCCGTTTTGACTGCACACCTTTTGATTTGAATAAAACTTTCCATACATGTTTGCCCATGTTAGAAGTGATATGATATTTTGGCTCTATCATCCAGTCCTTAGCTTCCTGAATTCCGTTCAAATCACAGCAACACCACTAGCCATAGAGGGCAAATTCAGAGACACAGAAGGTGGACAATGACAGACAGGCAAACAAACAGTCAACCGAAAGCACCACCTGTGGTTTTTGAATGTTGGATTGGGGGAGTCTCTTTGTGGATCGAGATAGATCAAAGCCAGACTAACCGTGTGGGTGTGTGTCTGTAACGGTGTGCATGTGTGTCTGTAATTGCCAGACTCCGCAATAGAACAATGCAATGCCACCCCCAAAAAAAGGCTTTTGGTTGCAGTGCTGGTCCACACATTCAACCCAACAGGCCAGGACAACGGACAGACTGCTGAGTCAAGCAGACAAATAGCCATACCTTTGAATGCTCACTGAATACAAATGTGTATGGATGAGGCACTTTGCCCAGAATGGCCAGGCAGTGCTTTACGAAAGGCCGTTGGTGCCACTGTGGATTTCAGGCCTTGGTTGGAGCAGTGCCCGACTCAGAATAAGGTTAAACCATGAAGAGACCTTTGAGCAACACAAATCCCCAATGTACTGCCCTTCCAAACAATGTCAGCAACAAGGATGGTTTAGGAGTGAATTCATAAAAATGGCTTTATTAGATTCTGTGATAAGTCAGTGTAAAACATACCTCTACACCAGGTTTTTCGTTAGGAAAATGTTGCGCCGGACATCGTAACCGGGAAAACTTTAATTTACCAGACCCATAGGCATTGGGTGCATATAACCCATTAGGGTGTCCACCCACGGTGCTCAGAATGACACAAATCACATGCAGATTATGTTAATGCATTTTAACCTAACATGCAACTCATGTTATGAAGCAGCCAATAGATCATTTTCAGACATTTGCCAAATTGCAATTTGCGGGTAAACACCATTCTAAACAGCGCACCTGATAGCGGTTCCATATGTGACAGAGATGAAAATCTCTGTTAGAAACTTAGAAAGAGTAAAGATGCAACAACTAGGGGGTTGGGTTGCTAATATGACTAGGATTGCACCATTGACTTCTGGATAACGAAAGAAAGTTAATATGAGAGAAATGTAGCGGTGGGCCCAAGTAAATGGAAGTACATTTGCCCCAAATTATATAATTACTCCTGTCTATACAGAAAGAAAGAAAATACTTCACCAGAAAGCATGACTTGATCACAGAAGAATCGAGGATCATTAGCTTCTCAAAGTTCATAGGCCTATGCCTATTTGGGAAGCCCAGAATTTGGGCAGCGCGCGTGGCAATAGGTCTAGCTGATTATTGAGTTGCGGCTGTCCGTGAAAAGCATCTAAAATACATTATGTGTGAAGATGATGTGTCATGAGTATAATAAAAAATATTGAGACAAGAAAGTGAGGAGTGTGTGGCGAAGATATAGGCAAGTCTCTCTCCAGAAGGGCTCAGCTGTCTCCCGTCAATTCATGTGTATTCATTATGTGAATGGTTTGCTCTCTGATTTTGATCAATTCCCCATTACATACTGTATGTCACCAGTAGTAAATGTACCATTAACACCCCATCATTTGTTTACATACATTTATGTTAATACATGTATTAATTACAGTCATTTACCATTCTCATTCAGAATTCACAACCTGCTAAATTTGTGAGAAACAAGTTTTGGTTTATTTCATAACTATCATATATGAGATTTGTCTAATTTTTTTCATTGTATTTTGTTTGGAGTGTTCCATGTGAGGAATGAGCATGTGTATGGTTTCTCGATCTTGTTGAGGGATCGCATGCACCTGAGCATGCATAGAAGTACCTGGTCTGCTGCGTGGAAATCTAGAAAATGTAGTTTTTTTAACATCCATTGCGAATGATAATACATTACAACTATAGTTCTTCAAAGTAAGTTATTTAAAAAATCTTTCCAACAATCTCCCCCTCGATATTCACCAATTGATATTCACTCTGTGTGAATGAGCAATGGAAGTTATAGGCCTACAGGCTATGAGTTCCATGCTCTCATTTCTTTAGCCACCAATGGATTACGGTGTATCAATGTGTCCTTATGACAGAGGCTGGTGATCTCGAATTAGTTGACGTAACTTTTCGATTTTTCTAATTAACCACGTGACATTGATTTTGACCGTGTTTTTTGCTTCCATACAGTGATCAGGGACGTGCACCTACAGTTTTCCTTCGCAGAAAACACATTAGGCAGACAATAGCTTCATTTTCATCAGATGACAATAGGAATGCAACTATTTGGCAGGCAGCTAACATAAGTAAATGGGCTCACAATGAAAACGCTAACCAGATACATTTCCTAATGTTTGGCTTAAAGTTAATCTTGCATTTTACCGGAGAAAAATAGGCTGGCTACACTGAGAAAAGTACCAGAGAAAAGTAGCTACATATCAGTCAGGTCAGAGTGTAACAGTATAACTTTAGGGCGTCCCCTCGCCCCGACACGGGCGCGAACCAGGGACCCTCTGCACACATCAACAACGGTCGCCCACGAAGCAGCGTTACCCATCGCTCCACAAAGGCCACGGCTCTTGCAGAGCAAGGGGCAACACTACTTAAGTCTCAGAGCAAGTGACGTAATTGATTGAAATGCTACTAGCGCGTACCCGCTAACTAGCTAGCCATTTCACATCCGTTACAAGAGCACTATCTGCTGACAGAATGCCCGTTCGTGAATTCTCAACCGAGTTTAAAAGTGCAACTGAAGCACAAAATGTGCCTGATGCCGAGCAGAATATACAATAACAAGCTTTTAGATCTGTGTTTACAAAGCGCAGCAATATATTGCTTATGCGTTTTAGATTTTTTTCCTGTGTGAAACACTCAGAATTCTGCGTTAACACTTGTTATCTAAGTAATAATAAGGTGACAGGGCATCATATTGTGTTAGCTTTCTGCCGTTTGAGAGGTCAAAGCCCTTTGGATGAGTTAATTGTACAGCTGCCACTGCTATCTTGAATTCCTTGCGTTTTTTCTCCTTTCCTCTCAGAGCAGGCAGGCCCATTGCCCTAGCAACTCCAGACTCTACACAGACACAGCATGTAGATAGGCTGCTGGAGAGCCAGTACTGTTCTTCCTTCTTCCTTCAATGGGATGGATGGGAGAACCTTCCAGAAGGACAACCATCTCTGCAGCACTCCACCAATAAGGCCTTTATGAAAGAGTGGCCAGACAGAAGCCAGTCCTCAGTAAATGGCACTTCACAGCCCACTTGGAGTTTGCCAAAAAGGAACCTAAAGGACTCTCAGACAATGAGAAACAAGATTCTCCGGTCTGATGAAACCAATAGTGAACTCTTTGGCCTGAATGCCAAGCATCACGTCTGCAGGAAACCTGGATCCATCCCTACGGTGAAGCATGGTGGTGGCAGCATCATGCTGTGGGGATGTTTTTCAGTGGCAGAGACTGGGAGACTAGTTCGGATCAAGGGAAAGATGAACGGAGCAAAGTACAGAGAGATCCTTGATGAAAACCTGCTCCAGAGCGCTCAGGACCTCAGACTGTGGCGAAGGTTCACCTTCCAACAGGACAACAACCCTAAGCACACAGCCAAGTTTGAGAAACAAAAATAGCTATTTGAATCGTGCACAAAAACTGGTATTAACACACAATTTTATTTTGAATTGTTGGGCAATGAATGGGCTTGAATTATAACTAACGAAAATACACACAGTCCACAGTTTAATTCCTCTAAATTATGCAAATTAACCCATAGACCAATAAAGCAGGATGATCAAATGTATTTCCATCAATGAATAAAAAGCATGATTTTGAAATGGGATTTTTATTCTTCCAGTTGTTTGGGCCGGCAACAGTTTTATTTATCAGAAGTACATTTTTGGGCTATTGCCGGCTAATGGAAACCCTGTTCCCCACCCACCCCCACAGAGCTAAGTGGTTAAACTTAATAAAAATGCTAAATATACAAATGTATGAAAATTAGCCAACATGAATTTATGAAAGATCTTATCAGCGGGGGCCTGTTTTCTCAACTTCATCAGAGTTGTTTTCTGAGGTGCTAAAATCATTCAGTTTGTAGACTCACCAAAGCCAAAATGAGAGAGAATAATTAGTTTTTTTTGCTGGCACATCAGCTATTAGGTGCTAATGAGTGGAGAAGTTAGTCTCTTGAAATATGTTTTTGATCTTAGGCTTTTCCCCCAGACGGACAGCTGCATTTCCTGCCTTAATTACATGTTCCAATTTAGCGATTCGTCCACCGGTCCCGCAGAACGAGTTGTGAACTCTCGCACACACTGCGTAGTAAAGCACTTCAGGAAGACTCAACGATCGCAACATCTGGAATAGACATCAAATGTGACGCAACCCCTCCACTGTCCTTTCCAATGGGGAATCAGAAAGTTAGTGCTTTTCTTTCTTTCATGTTTTCATTAGCATAGCATAGGCTACGCTAGTGTTGTTTTCAATGGACCGAGTGGTTTACAAGGGGCCCATTGAGACACATTGAAACAGCGGTGAGTCTAAACTCGAAAATGAGAGGCAAGCACTAGAAAGGGCGGTACAGCGACTCTTGGCATCCATATCAATGATGAGGTACGTTATGAAATGGAAAGCTAAATATTTGGAGTTGCAAAATAGGAAAACTATCCGTCCATCCATCATACGGTGGGACTTCCTGTATTACACCCTGGTGTCCAAAAGTGGGGACCATCAAGGGATTCAGGATTAAAAATATCTACTGGTTTTCATTAGACCATCAAACATACCTCCGCTGCCTGCCGACCCATTTCCTGCCAGGGTTAGGTGAGTGTGTGCGTGATGGTTTCTGACGTCCGTTATGGGCCAGAGCTCTCAGGTCACTACAATATCACACACTGGACCTGTGGTGTACTTCACAACACAAGGTAAGAGGGTAAGCCAGCTAACTTTCCAAGAAATACTCTAGAGAAATCCATATTTCTCTAGTGAGGAAAACTTGAAATGCTCATACTGTAACTGATTATGCTTTCAATAACTAATATAGTAGCTTGCAAACAGAAAAGTAATAATGATTTCAGTTAACTCATAGATTTTTCGTTGTGAAATGCAACCCAGACCCTGTGGGCATATCCGATCCGCACACAAATACCAGGAGACACACTCGTGTTGAGTGATCAAAAAGAAACGTTAGCTAGCTCAATTTGACTGTTTCTCTGCAGATGTCATTGAATCTTGTGGAAACGTCATACGAAGGAAGAGTGGTGGCACAGTTGTATAAAATGTCATCAATTAAAGCGTGGGGAAATAGTTCAAACCAAACATACTACCGCCTAGCTTGCTAGCAAAATAGGGTTGCTGACGCACTGAATCCCGATTCTTCAAAAATAATCATTCCAGTAGACCCATTTCAGATCCAACAGATGTCAACAGATGTCAGGATGAGACGTGGTTAACAGAATGACTAAGATTTCTCACTTTAAAAGGATGCCAAACAAAAACCATTTATTGCAAAAGTAAACAAACCATACAACTATACCGAGTGTACAAAACATTAAGTACACCTGCTTTTTCCATGACAGACTGACCAGGTGAAAGCTATGATCCCTTACTGATGTCAGTAAGTGAAGTGGATTACCAACCGGTAACAGAGTGATGGTAACAGAATGACATCATAGGTCCCTGATCTGTACTATACAGAAATGCATAAATATGAATGTCATTCTCCTCATGGTGATGTATCCTGAATAGGTTCACAAAAGGTAGAAAAACGTGATATCCTGCTTTGCATGTTTGTGTATTATTCTACACACTGGCTAATGTTTTAATGAGCTCCGCCCCCAAATAATACCACATTTGGTTGGTCCGGCCTGGACCAAACCTATACCAATCATAGACGTCTATGTTTCACAAGTGTGGCCATCACAGTACAGCAAAGCAAAGCACAATACGGCAAAACACAGAGTAGGGTAGAGTTCAGTCCAGGACAGTAAATTATATTGTATTCTAGTGTGCTTTTCTGATCTAAAACGCTGACCTACACGGAGTGTACAAAACATTAGGAACACCTGCTTATTCCATGACAGACTGACCAGGTGAGACAATGATCCCTTATTGATGTCACGGGTTAAATCCACTTCAAATCGGTGAAGATGAGGGGAAGGAGACAGGTTAAATAATGATTTGTAAGCCTTGAAACAATTGAGACATAGATTGCGTATGTGCTCCATTCTGAGAGTGAATGGGCAAGAAAAAAGATTTAACATAAACGGGGTATAGTAGTAGGTGCAAGGCGCACCGGTTTCAGTGTAAAGAACTGCAATGCTGCTGGGTTTCTCGACGCTCAACAGTTTCCTGTGTGTATGAAGAATGGTCCACCACACAAAAGGACATCCAGCCAACTTGACAACTGTGGGAAGCATTGGAGTCAACATGGGCCAGCATCCCTGTGGAACGCTTTCGACACCTTTTAGAGTCCCTGCTCCGACAAATTGAGTGGGTGCAACTCAATATTAGGGAGGTGATCCTAGTCAGTGTATACTCTACTATTCCTCACTGTAGTCATGATACCAGAATTTTTTGTTCGATAATGATACCAGGTTTAGGATCACAATGCTCAATACCAAAACGATACTGTAGGTACAGAATGTGCATCTATCAAGACGATTCGATATGTGGGCTCCAATACAATACAGCAAGGATTCATTTTGATTAGAGGAACGAATCGATGCACAAACATTTGTTGCGTAACCACATTTTCTGCTGCTTTGTATTTCTGTGTAAATTATGTACATTTCTATGGTGTATGTACAGTTGAAGTCAGAAGTTTACATACACATAGGTTGGCGTCATGAAAACTCGTTTTTCAACCACTCCTCAAATTTCTTGTTAACAAACTGTAGTTTTGGCAAGTCGATTAGGACATCTACTTTGTGCATAACACAAGTAATTTTTCCAACAATTGTTTACAGACATTATTTCACTTATATTCATTGTATCACAATTCCAGTGGAATACATTTAAACTCAGTGTTTCACAATTCTTGACATTTAATCCTAGTAAAAATTCCCTGTTATAGGTCAGTTAGGATCACCACTTTATTTTAAGAATGTGAAATGTCAGAATAATAGTAGAGATAATGATTTATTTCAGCTTTTATTTCTTTCATCACATTCCCAGTGGGTCAGAAGTTTACATACACTCAATTAGTATTTGGTAGCATTGCCTTTATATTGTTTAACTTGGTCAAACATTTCAGGTGGCCTTCCACAAGCTTCCCACAATAAGTTGGGTAAATTTTGGCCCATTCCTCCTGACAGAGCTGATGTAAATGAGTCAGGTTTGCAGGCCTTGCTCGCAATGCTTTTTCAGTTCTGCCCACAAATCTTTTATAGGATTGAGGTAAGGGCTTTGTGATGGTCACTCCAATACCTTGACTTTGTTGTCCTTAAGCCATTTTGCCACAACTAGATTATTTCACTTATTATTCAATTGTTAGAAAAATGACTTGCGTCATGCACAAAGTAGATGTCCTAACTGACTTGCCAAAACTATAGTTTGTTAACTTCTTGAGAATACAGGGGGTGCTGTTTTTTTGCATTAGCATTATTTGCTCTACAGATTAAACTGCCTCTTATTCAATTATTGCTCTTACTATATGCATATAATTAATACCATTGGATAGAAAACAATCTATAGTTTCTAAAACCGTTTCAATTTTGTCTCTGAGTGAAACAGAAGTCATTTGACAGCACTTTCCCTGACCAAGAAGAAGAATGCAAGATGTGTATGCTCGCTTCAACGCTCTGCCTATATATGGTCACGCCACCTATGACCCGAAACACACTTCATTCGTCTTCCTCTGGGTGTCAAGAGGACGTCAGAGGAGAAATTTTTTGTTTATCTTGTACTGACGTGAAATATGACCTATTTCTTTGGCGTGACCGACAACTTCCGGTTCTCTGAATCGCGCGATTTGGAGGTGCGATTGTCTACTGTTTTGCTGCCGTTACGGATGAAAACTATCTCCGTCTCGAAGTTTGTTTGATACATGTGACCATATCATCGTAATGTATGTTTTTTCAATATAGTTTAATCAGATTATTTGAATTTTTTCGGGAGTTTTGCCGTGTTCCGTCCTCTGACTGTGTTTACGTTGGAGAAATTTATGCCACTCGGCTAGTGCCAATGCTAATTGAAGAGGGAAATTTGCCATTCTGAATCGAAACAACGACTCATCAGGACTAAGGACACCTTGATCAACATTCTGATGAAAGATCAGCAATAGTAAGACCCAATTTACGATGTTATTTCATATATCTGTCGTGCATGTGAACTGGTCGTGGGCGCCCAGCTGGTTCTGGCTGGCGTGGCTATGCTAATTTAGCGCTACATTTTGTTTTCGCTATAAAACATTTAATACATCTGAAATATTGTTTGGATTCACCAGATGTTGGGCTTTCAATATCTGTACGCTGTGTATTTTTCTGAAATGTTTTAAGATAAGTAATTAGTTATATGACGTTGGTCTCTGTAATTGTTCTGGCTGCGTCGGCACTATTTCAGATTGCAGCTGCAATGTAGAACTGTGATTTATACCTGAAAAATGCACATTTTTCAAAAAAAAACTATGCTATACCATAAATATGTTATCAGACTGTCATCTTATGAAGTTGTTTCTTGGTTAGTGGCTATATATATTTTTATTTAGTCGAATTAGTGATAGCTACTGACGCAGGAAAAAACTGTTGGAGTAAAAAAATTGTGTCTTTTGCTAACGTGTTTAGCTAATAGATTTACATATTGTGTCTTCCCTGTAAAACATTTTAAAAATCTGAAATGGTGGCTTTATTCACAAGATCTGTATCTTTCATTAGGTGTCTTGGACTTGTGATTTAATGATATTTAGATGCTACTATTTAATTGTGACGCTATGCTAGCGATGCTAATCAGTGTGGGGGGGGGGGGGGGGGGTGCTCCCGGATCCGGGGTAGATGCTCGTTAGAGGTTAACAAAAAATTTGTGGAGTGGTTGAAAAACGAGTTTTAATGACTCCAACCTAAGTGTATGTAAACTTCCGACTTCAACTGTAGGTCCTTGGGAGTGAACTGTTCCATTAAAAACGTATTTGGAATAGGGAGCGGTATTTTGACAGCCGGATGAAAAGCGTGTCCAAAGTAAACTGCCTGCTACTCAGGCCCAGAAGCTAAGATATGGATCCTATTAGTAGATTTAGATAGAAAACACTGAGGTTTCTAAAACTGTTTTAATCCTGTCTGTGAGTATAACAGAACTTATTTGGCGGGCGAAACCCTGAGGACAAACCATTCAGATTTTTTGTTTGTTTTTGAGGTCACTCTTTTCAATGAGTTTTCATTGGGAATCCAGATTTGTAAGCGACTTTCTTGCAGTTCCTATCGCTTCCACTGGATGTCAACAGTCTTTAGAAATTGGTTGAGGTTTTTCCTTTGAGAAATGAAGAAGTAGCACTGTTCAGAACGAGAGTGGAGGGAAGTGTAAACTTTGTTAGAGGCGCGTGACCTGAAAGCTCGCTACACTTTGTTTTTCTCCGGTATTGAACACAGTATATCTCGTCTTATATTTGATCGATTATTTAAAAAAATACCTAAAGTTGTTTTAGGAAAGTAGTTTGAATTGTTTGCACAAAGCTTACAGGTAACTTATGAGAAATGTTGCACGAGTTGGAACCGGTGTTTTTCTGGATCAAACGCGCCAAATAAATGGACATTTTGGACATATATAGACGGAATTAATCGAACAAAAAGGAACATTTGTGATGTTTATGGGAAATATTGGAGTGCCAACAGAAGAAGCTCATCAAAGGTAAGGCATGAATTATATCTTTATTTCTGCGTTTTGTGTCGCGCCTGGAGGGTTGAAATATGATTGTCTGTGTTTGTTTGCTGGGGTGCTATCCTCATATAATAGCATCGATTGCTTTTGCCGTAAAGTCTTTTTGAAATCTGACACGTAGGCTGAATTCACAACAAGTGTAGCTTTAATTTGGTGTATTGCATGTGTGATTTCATGAAAGTTGAATTTTTATAGTAATTTATTTGAAAATGGCGCTCTGCATTTTCACTGGATTTTTTATCCTAGAGGTGTTAACGGATTTTCCTCAAGGCATTAGCTACTCTAACACCTTGGTACTGAAACCAAAAACACACTAGCATAAGACCTTGATAGTAAACACTGGAATTAGCTTAGCAATCATTACATTCCTAGCAGCGGTACTATGGGCCACACCAGGCTGTCTTTTCTCTCACCTCTATTCCAGAACTGTCCCTGGTGAGATTGTCAGTGGCTTGTCGGCCTGTTAAAGTCACTACTGAGCACGCTGAAGTCACCATCACAGACAAGAGCATGATGATCCTGGACACTAATTCACGGTCAGTTTGACATTTTCACCCCTTACCGGATAGTATGGCGGAATACTACATTGATTCTAGATTAGAGGCTAATCCTGATATTGGGTCAGTTTTGCATCTTTACCTCTGATGGTAAAGGATAGCATTAGCGAAAAGGTAAGCTGATACCAAATCGGTGTCTACAGGCCATCTCCAGGTTGCTGTTGTAGGGTCATACCTCGGCCAGCCCAGGACAGGCCATTGATCCCAAGGTATAATACCCTGGTTACTTCCTTCATCGTTACAACCACACACAGGCCACTATCCCTACACCCAACTCCGACACTCAGCTACTTAATTACCCTTTAACTGCACAGCGATTATGATTGACGTCAGGTAACCATCTCAGAAAACACACAGAATCATAGACTGCTGTCTTATAAATGTCTACATTTGTGACAAAAAGATATGGGCTGCAGTTGTTGTGGACTGGGCTAGTCCACAACAACCCCCCCCCCCCCCCCCCCTTCTGTGAGTCATTTTACGGTGTAGGCCAGTAGAGAGGCGGTGGCGGCGCCTCGGCCACTGTTGGCCCTGGGTTAAATCACTAGTAGAAATGGGATTAGGTGAGTTGGAATGCCGGGGTAAATCACTCATTCAGCCAAGGGAGGGCCCGGGAGAAATTGCCCTCTTAAGGCAGCCGTGAGCTGCGGCAGTGGGGGGGTTAGGGTAGAATTAGCCGCACCTTTAATTACCACTCTGGGTTGGTTTTAAAACCGCATCCTGACTAAAGACATCCACGGGTCCTCCCACACGTTTAACTGGGACAGAGAGCTGCCCTCCTGGATGCCTGTAAACAAATTCCGTGGGACCAGATCAGACTAGGTCACTTGTCGACTTGTCTTTTTTTACAAACAAAAGGGGGACATTGTATGCCAAACAGTCTAAATTAGTCTCACCCTCCAGTTTCCTTTTAGTGTAGGATTATAATTATATTCTTTGCCATCACTTCGGGAACCTTCTCCGGTGCTCAACGAGATGGAGATGTTTCTACAGTGTCAAGACACATTGACTCTGCATTTTCTCCTCCTCTCCACAGACTGGTCGTGACAGTTGTTTCCAGTTGCTGAGTAAAAGGGTCATCATAAAGCCCAGCTAAAGGAAGCAGGATAAGCACTTGAGCCAAGGCAGTAAAAAGCTCTCTGGGAAACTTGAAAGCCACACAAATGAAGTCTGCCGTCTACCATCTGGAAACAATAAACAAACAAAAACGCAGCAGAGCCAAACAAACATGGCCGCGGGAGAGAACATTTTTTATATATATATATAAAAATATAAACACAATATATTAAGTATCGTCCCATGTTTTACGAGCTGAAACAAAAGACCTCAGAAATGGTTCATATGCACAAAAAGCTTATTTCTCACATTTTTTGCACATTTTCTAGAAGCTGATTAAACAGCATGATCATTACACAGGTGCTCCTTGTGCTGGGGACAATAGAAGGCCACTGTAAAATGTTCAGTTTTATCTTACAACAATGCCACAGATGTCTCAAGTTGAGGGAGCACACAATCAGCATGCTGACTGCAGGAATGTCCCCCCTAGCTGTTGCCAGAGAATTGAATGTTCATTTTTCTACCATAAGCCGCATCCAACGTCATTTTACAGAATTTGCCAGAACATCCAACCCGCCTTACAACCGCAGACTATGTGTAACCACACCAGACCAGGACCTCTACATCTTGCTTCTTCACCTGCGGGATCGTCTGAGACCAGCTACCTGGACAGCTGATGAAACTGTAGGTTTGCAAAACTGATAAATTTCTGCGTGCTCGTCGTCCTAACCAGAGTCTTGACTGGACTGCAGTTCGGTGTTGTAACAGACTTCAGTGGGCAAATGCTCACCTTCCATGGTGTGCTCTTCACCGTTGAATCCCGATTTCAACTGTACTAGGCACATGGCAGACAACATGTATGGCGTTGTGTGGGTGAGCGGTTTGCTAATGTCAACGTTATGAACAGAGTGCCCCATGCTGGCGGTGGGGTTATGGTATGGGCAGGCATAAGCTACAGACAATGAACATAATTGCATTATCCATGGCAATTTGAGGCCCATTGTCGTGCCATTCATCCGCCACCATTACCTCATGTTTCAGCATGATATTACACAGCCCCAAGTCGCAAGGATCTGTGCACAATTCCCAGTTCTTCCATGGCCTGCATACCCACCAGACATATCACCCATTGAGCATGTTTGGGATGCTCTGGATCGACGTCTACGACAGCATGTTCCAGTTCCCGCCAAAAATCCAGCAACTTCGCACAGCCATCGAAGAGGTGTAGGACAATATTCCACAGACCACAATCAACAGCCTGATCAACTCTACGCGAAGGAGATGTGTCATGCTGCATGGGGCAAATGGTGGTCACACAAGATACTGACTGGTTTTCTGATCCATGCCCCTACCTTTTTTTAAGGTATCTGATGCGTATCTGCATTCCTAGTAATGTGAAATCCATAAATTATGACCTAATGAATTTATTTTAATGTATTTCCTTATATGAACTGCAACTCAGTAAAATCTTTGAAATTGATGCATGTCGCATTTACATATCACATTGTTTCAGGTCTCATATTTAATAAATATTTCATACAGTTAGAAACTTTAGATGGGTCAGGTACATTCAATGACATGTTTACATTGTTCAGAGGCAGTGCTTCTCACTCCTGGTCCAGAGGACCCAAAGGAGTGCACACCCTCCGCCTACCATCATACTGTAGAGAGTGAATGTTTTAAACACACGCAGGGCCCACTGTGTGCATTATTAGAGGACAGTGACGAGGAGACAGACACAGAGCCCACTGTCCTTTGACGAAAGGTTCCCTTGATATGTGTGTGCGTGCATGTGTGCACACTACTATGGTTGACCCTATAAAAGAACACATTTCACTGCACCTACCCCGGTGTACGTGACAAAACATTTATTATTTTATTTATTTTAATGAACTGCAGTACTAACAGGGACGATTTCTGTCGGTCTGTCTTCTGCTACCACCAAATCAAATCAAACTTTATGCGCCGAATACAACATGTGTAGACCTTACCGTGAAATGCTGACTTACAAGCCCTTAACCAACAGTGCAGTTCAAAAAAAGAGTTAAGAAAATATTTACCAAAAATAAATAAAGTAAAAAATAATAAAAAAGTAACAATAACGAGGCTATATACAGGGGGTACCGGTACCGAGTCAATGTGCGGGGGTGGGTACAGGTTAGTCGAGGTAATTTGTACATGTAGGTAGGGGTGAAGTGACTATAAATAGATAATAAACAGCGAGCAGCAGCAGTATAAAAAAAATACATGGGGGGGGGGGGTCAATGTAAATAGTGCAGTGGTCATTTGATTCATTGTTCTGCAGTCTTATGGCTTGGGGGTGGAAGCTGTTAAGGAGCCTTTTGTACCTAGACTTACCCCTCCGGTACCACTTGTCGTGCGGTAGCAGAGGGAACAGTTTGGGCAATTTTTGGGGCTTTCTTCTGACACCGCCTAGTATTTAAAGGTCCTGGATGGCAGGAAGCTTGGCCCCGGTGATGTAGTGGGCCGTACGCACTACCCTATGTAGCGCCTTACGGTCAGATGCTGAGCAGTTACCATGCCAGGCAGTGATGCAACCTGTCAGGAAGCTCTCGATGGTACAGCTGTAGCACTTTTTGAGGATCAGGGGACCCATTCCAAATACTTTGTCTTCTGAGTGGGAAAAATAAAACGATTGGAACCATTTCCTTGTTATACCGTAAGGTTTTATGGGTATTATGACTCATACTGTGGTACTCTATACTGAGGAGGAAAAAGGTAAACATGTCCAGGTCATGCAGAGAGAGGGAAGGCAGTTTCAGATTGGGGTTATCCTCAACCTAGCCTACCCCTTCATCCACAATAGGGGCTAAAGCTGGGCTAAAGTACTTGTCCTATGCCCCTACCCCCAGACCCACTATAATGTCAGAAGCCAAGACCCAGTCCCCTTCCCCAGCCTAAGACAAGCACTTCTTTCTACACATTGTAAACAGTGGGGGCATTACAGAAGACCTAACCTACACTGCTGCAAGTACACACACACAAACACACGCACACCCAAGACCCCCTAACCAAGACCTTCCCCCAGCACACACACACACACACACTGCCCACCCCCATCCTCAGGGTCCCATTCGCCCATTTACATTCTGCTTCACCATGGGAAATATGTTCCCATTATTACCAGAATTCTCACCGCTTATGTTCTTTTAATATTTCATTTTACATCCGGCTATTAAAACGAGGAGAATTGCACATCCATTAATTCTAAGACCCTCATTTTCAAATTCCTGTCCTGTGACTAGTATGTTGTAATTACACAATATAAGCCTACAGTATTGGCAATTCATGAGCTTAAAAGGGCAGAGAATATATTTCTATAGTCTACATTTAAATATAATACGCATGCCTATTTTATGTCAAATGCAATCAGTTCAGAGTGATATTATGGCAATAGCAATAGTTCTATTGTCATGGCAATAGAATAGCCTTCAAGTCAAAAGAAATATGCCCTGATACGGTCAACCAAGGGAGCATATCGAAGGACTCTAATGTACAGTAGAGCTATACATAAATTGTTATTTTTTCCATCTTTACACTTTGAGATTGGCAATGAACAGAGAAAACATCTGACAGGGTTGTGTGGCCTTCTTGAAAAACTTATCCAAGACCTCTCAATGTCCATAAAAAAATACAGACCCCATCCATCCATCCAGCGGTTAGAGTTGTATTATTATTTCAACATTTGATAACCCATTTAATGACGACGGCTCGGTCAGGTATAGTGATTTCTGAGGTGCGGAACTTTGCAGTGCGGAACCTTTTTTGACAGTCCAGGCAAAACAGACTCAGATATTCAATCAATAACTTTGAGAGTTTGTGTATCTCATTAATATAAACACATTCAGAAGTGAGACACTTGCTACAACTGAGGAGAATCTATCAAACCCCTCACAGCTGATTTCTCCACAGAACATTGTCAACACTGACACCAAGAGGCCAGACGTGGAACTGCAACTACTACCAACCACTGCCATAAATGTAACCTGTTAACCCCCCCCTCACACACAAACACACTCACAAGTCACCTGCATGCACGCACACACCCACCCACACACAAAACAGCACTAACACACAGATATTGAAAGACAAACATACACAATCCCTCAGCTCATCTGCCCACTGACTCATTCAGGTGTGCACACACACTCTTCGGTAAAACCCCCACGAAAGCCAGTCAACAAACAGTGTGTGCTGTAAACCCCAACATTGTGACTCATTAGGTGTTGTAGTTGGCTACATCAGACAGGAAACGCAGGCCCAAATTACACCACCATCATCTTCCTGGCAACAGTCATGTAACCATCACTGTTGCGACGAATCCAACCCAGGTGCCGTGAGAAGACCGGAGGAACACCGTGCAAACGGAGTCAGTGAGTTGGGTGATGACATTCCCTATAGTCACTGATCTAAGGTCAGTTTGTGGGATTTCTCCCCCTGATAATTACAATTAGGGGAGGTACCAGTAAACTGATTCTAGATCTGTGCCTAAGGGCAAATCCAGACAGAGACTCAGACTAAACCTGGAAGTAATATCCCAGCCCACACGCAAATATGCCTGCTACCCAATTAATACTAAGTGGTGTATGTACTGTACAGACCCAATGCTCTCCATCAGGGGCCTATTAGGCCTCGAGAATACTAATCATGCCTACATTGCATGTTCCAATGCAGGTCTACTAAATAGGCCTTACGTTAGCCCCTCCTTCCGCCCCCTCAAAAGGAGACTGGGTGGGCTTCTCAGAAGAGGTACATTTCAAAATAAATGGGATGACTATAAAACAGAACATTACAATTCAGCCATTAAGCAAACAACTTCAGGGAAATTTTTACAATGAGGACTCATAGGGGTAGAGCATAGAGGCATACAGTACGTTTCATTCAGTAAAAGGTTTCAATGTCTGAACGAAACAAATAGCCTAGAGCAGGGCTGGGCAACTGATTGGGGTAGGAGTCACAAAAAATGTAATTCATCATGAGGGACCGCAGTGGCTCGTGGGTCTGTTTACCCACATCCATACCCATAAACAGTCAGAGCCAGCCCTAGCCATACCCACACGCTGCTATGGGACGTAGAGAATATATATATTTCCTATGTAATTCTACTAGGGCTGCACAATTAATCAAATTCAGATTGAAATTGCAATATTGACATATGCAATATCCATATCGGAAGAGGCTGCAATTTTCTCCTTTCTTTAACACTCTGTTAATACAAGACACACTATGCACACATGGATTTTGTGTTGAAGACATGTGGTAGTAGAGTAGTGGCCTGAGGGCAGACAATGTGTTGTGAAATCGTTTGTGAAATGTAATGTTTTTAATTGTATCTGCCATTTTAACTGCCAATATTTTCCCGGACCCCAAGAAGAGTAGCTAATGCCTTGACAGCAGCTAATGGGGATCCAATAAATACGACAAAAACTAGACTACATACCTCCTCCAATGAGATGTGCTAGACTGCGTGCCTTCACTCTCTACATGCGCAGAGGATTCTGACCAATCACAAGCTGGCCCTCTCACTCTGCATGGCATGCACATACTGGCCAATCCCAAGAGCACGCAGTCAGATGCTGGTGAGTAGAGAAAGGGATTTACCAAAGTATGAGGTTCAGAAACTCTGTGGCTTTACCTCACACTGTGTCAGAGACATGAGCGCTGTTAGTGATGATGAGAATGTCGATTTGGCGCAAAAGGGCACATCTTAAGTGGTATGGCAATATTTCAGCTACAGGCAAACCGATGTCAACCAAATGCAAGCGTTGTGCAAAAAGTGCTTCAGAGTTGTGGCGACAACAAGAGACAACACGACAAATGTGTTTAATCATTTGAAGAACAACCATCCATTATTTTACGACAGAGGTGGGGAATGGGACAAAAAACGGCCCTGGCATTACTAACACACCCGTCCATTTTTCCTCAAAGCCCCAACACTGGCCCATTTTTTCCCCTTGAGGCCACCATTATTAGCCAGATAATTACATTTTTATGCAAAAAATATATATAAGTTAGACAGGCCCACTGGGCTAAAAACAGACCAGCCCATCTGGCATTTACCAGGTGGCCAGTCTGCCCTGCTTTATGATGATTGCATGATATTTTTTTTTTAAGCGCCTGAGAGCAGCAAAGCCCCTCAGCCACAACAAGCTGGAGTATGTGAGCAGAGTCAAAATCCCGCTCATCGCTCTGTCTTTTCCAACCGCTCCCCTAAAAAAATGATCCTCACTCACTCCCAAAAGAAACTGCAACTCCAAATTAATTTAGCGCCATTCCTTAAAATCACAAATTTAACCAACACTGTGGCTGTTACGGTGACCATATTACCGCCACACCGGCAGTCATGAGCAGAGGTCGACCGATTATGATTTCAACGCCGATACCGATTATTGGAGGACCAAAAAAAGCCATTACCGATTAATCGGACGATTAAAAAAGAAATGTATTTGTAATAATACAATTACTACAATACTGAATGAACATTAATTTTAACTTAATATAATACATCAATAAAATCAATTTAGCCTCAAATAAATAATGAAACATGTTCAATTTGGTTTAAATAATGCAAAAACAAAGTGCTGGAGAAGAAAGTAAAAGTGAAATACGTTAAACAGGCATTGATTGCCAATGCGTTTTCAAGTGTAACACCCTACAATAAAAGCTTCCTGTAGACACGTAGAAATCACTGAGCCAAAGACACGATTGCTATTTACAGAGTCAGAAAAGACAGCTTGAAGAAGATGATAAACAAGCTGGACAGGAGATACAAGATTATGTCTCGTACATAGGTTCTCCCAAGTCGCCATACCAACACTGTACAACAAAATGAAGGTACAAATATGTTGCGTTAAACTGGACCAGACTTCCAATGTTTTGGACACAGGCTGCACCTTACAATCGCTAGGCTACGTTTTACATGTTAAGGCACTTTGACTTATAATAATAATAATAATAATAGAGCCTACTTATACATAATTACACAATCATAAACGTCCTATTCCATCTGCAGTCTATGGCTGCCTAAATAAATAACTTATGCTATTTAAGAACTCATAATGGTGAAATAGGAACTTAGAATCTTGCTGCGCTCATAGCACACTATATTTTGATGATCATGTTAAAAATGTATGTTTGTTTATATGTAGGTGTGTAATAATCCTATATATTATCAATGTTGGAAAATAGTTGTTTCATTTGGTTTTTAATTCAGTTAGCACAGTATGTATTCATATTATCATTTTAAAAAGAGATGTTCTCTACCTGACACTTGTTTTAACCATGCCTGATTGAATTGCCAGGTTTTCACCCAAGTGTTTGAAAATCGCAATTCATAACCGCAATCGCAAAAATTAGCTATTTAATATTTGGTCCAAATAGCACTGCTCGTAAATTCTACTCATTTTGCCATGAGGCAGAGAAATGTTTGCAGTTTTGAATATGATATCTGAATGAGAGTGACTAATTATTTGACCATGATTAGTACAAATTTACCAAACAAAAAATGTTAGCTAACATCGGCTAATTGAGTGACTCTCAGTGACTGACATAAGAGAAAAACAGGCCTAGGGCAAAGGCTATTCTCCAACCAAACAATGGACTCAAAAGGTACATTTAGCAAAAAGTTCACACAATGCCGTTTTAGCTAAGATAGCAAACATGTTCCATGTTAAAAACCCTGCTATAGGCCTATACTCTTGGCTAATCCAAAAAGGTTTATTGTTTTACAGGAGATTTCATCACACCAATTTCATCACGCCACTTCCACTGGCTCACCACATGTAATTTTAAGCCAAACACACAAATCTCCAACTTTCTTGTTATGATTAAAAACACTGTGCTTATTTTCCAACATTGATCATTCCATCCTACTACCACGCTCAATCTCTAAACCACACAAACGGCCCTGTTAGGCCCCTCCCCACCCCCCAACGTTCTTGTCCAGAACAAGATTATTTTGTTGCATTGTTCCACATTCCACTGCGGCCCTGTTTGTACAGATGCGATCCCATATGGTTGGGCTCTGAAGACGCAAGGAAGCCCCTGCTCGTCGGCCAAGAATGTTGCCGTGGATCAAAGGCCCTTGTTCCCAGAGCCCAGGCACTTATTTTGGAGAGCTGGTTGTTTTTTTGTGTCTGTGGGGACTCAGGGTAACAGATCCATCAGCTACAAAGACATCAGCTAGCTGTATGGGATCCTCCACAGTGCGTGTGTGTACCTTGGGACAAGTGCAGGCCTCTCTCTCTGCTCGGTCCCCTTCTTGCCATCCCATCCAAGGCACTCCGCTTGTCACCCAAGCCCTGTTCTACGAGAGCCTTGTTATCCACTGCAACATATGTTAACTTAATGCTCTGTAACGCATTTCAAAGGACAGCTTAAGTTGGGTCAACAACAGGTTATAGAGCAATTTATTGATGTACTGGCTTGAAAAGAAGTAAGAGGAAGAAAAGTATTTCTGAGCACGTGCACACACACACACACACACACACACACACACACAGATGTTGCCGTTTCACTCCATGTTTTCGGGGCACTACTGTTAAATCCGAAAAGACAAAATAAATGATCTCCCGCTTGAGTTAAGCTTCAACGTCTAATGTATTTTACAAGGGGGAAAAACGAGGGCGATCGGCTTTTAAAAATGGTTCTTTGGTCTCACCAGTCCCCGGGCGGGCATTAAAGCAGTAGGCTAAACAGATGAAATAGGGTTAAAAACATTAGGATACAGTCAGAAATAGGGCCGAGCATGTGTGACTTAAGTTTTTCTTGGCCTCCTGCTTTCCAACACTGGGTGGGGTTCAGTAGGCACGAAACAGAAGAAATGTCTCAAACAGGGAGCTTGTCCAATAAGGAACACTTGTTTTCCTTATCCGTTGCAAACTGTTTGTAAACGTTTTGTTGAGGCGTGCCCTAAAGAACCTGACAACGGCTATTCCAAATCATGGTTCCAGAGGGACTCAGGTTGTTAGCGTTTTCTTGCCTGATTGGATTATGGCCACAGTTGACCTCTGCCTGGCTGGCTACCAGCACCAATCAATGAGAAAATCAGGTGTCACTCAGCGCTCATTTGTTTACCTATGGTATCCAGAGGCTGGCCCTATGCAGCCAGCCACCACGTGAATGGGATGACTTACTTAAAAAATTGTGAAAGACACTTTCACCTTTGTATAGTTACAAAGAAATGCAAGAAGACATATTCTCCATGTAATATGGGATATTTAGTTCAGAAAATGTCAATACTAGTACAGTGCATTCGTTAAGTATTCAATATCCATATTTTGTTACGTTACAGCCTTATTCTAAAATGGATTAAATACATGTTTTTCCTCATCAATCTTCACACAATACCCTGAATGACAAAAATTAAAATAAAACAGAAATACCTTATTTTCATAAGTATTCCGACCCTTTGCTATGAGACTCGAAATTGAGCTCAGGTGCATCCTGTTTCCATTGATAATCCTTGAGATGTTTTTACAACTTGATTGGAGTCCACCTGTGGTAAATGAAATTGATTGGACATGTTTCGTAAAAAGGCACATACCGGTCTATATAAAGGTCCCACAGTTGACAGTGCATGTCAGAGAAAAAAACCAAACCATGGGGTCAAAGGAATTGTCCATAGAGCTCCGAGACACGATTGTGTCGAGGAACAGATCTTGGGAAGGGTAACAAAAAGCATCTGCAGCACTGAAGGTCCCAAAGAACAGTGGCCTCCATCATTCTTAAATGGAAGATGTTTGTTTCCTCCTAGAGCTGGCCGCCCGGCCAAACTGAGCAATCTGGGGAGAAGGGCCTTGGTCAGGGATATGACCAAGAACCCGATGGTCACTCTGACAGAGCTCCAGAATTCCTCTGTGGAGATGGGAGAAACTTCCAGAAGGACAACCATCTCTGCAGAGCTCCAACAATCAGTCCTTTATGGTAGAGTGACCAGATGGAAGCCACTACTCAGTAAAAGGCACATGACAGCCTGCTTGGAGTTTGCCAAAAGGCACCTAAAGGACTCCCAGATCATGAGAAACAAAATTCTCTGGTCCGATGAAACCAAGATTAAACTCTTTGGCCTGAATGCCAAGCGTCACGTTGGGAGGAAGCCTGGCACCGCTCATCACCTGGCCAATACCCTCCCTACTGTGAAGCATGCTGGTGGCACGAGACTCCCAGTTACACAAATGTTCCTTTTGTTTGATAAAGATTATTTTTATATAAAAAAATCTCACTTTTTTTGGCGCATTATGTTCAGTATTCCACAGCCTTAGGCAAGTGTTTCAGCATGATAATGCACGTCCCCATGTCGCAAGGATCTGTACACAATTTCTGGAAGCTGAAAATGTCCCAGTTCTTCCATGGCCTGCATAATCACCAGGCATGTTATGCTCTGGATCAATGTGTACGACAGCGTGTTCCGGTTCCAGCCAATATCCAGCAACTTCGCAGTCACTGAAGAGGAGTGGGACAACATTCCTCAGGCCACAATAAACAGCATGATCAACTCTATGGGAAGGATTTGTTTTGCACTGCATGAGGCAAATGGTAACACCAGATACTGACTGGTTTTCTGATCGACACCCCTACTTTTTTTTAAAGGTGTCTGTGATAGAGGTCGACCGATTAATCGGAATGGCCGATTAATTAGGGCCGATTTCAAGTTTTTATAAAAATCGGAAATCTGTATTTTTGGACACCGTTTTGGCCAATTTTGGAAAAAAACATTTTTTACACCTTTATTTAACTAGGCAAGTCAGTTAAGAACACATTCTTATTTTCAATGACGGCTTAGGAGCGGTGGGTTAACTGCCTTGTTCAGGGGCAGAACGACAGATTTTTACCTTGGCAGCTCAGGGATTCAATCTTGCAACATTACGGTTAATTAGTCCAACGCTCGAACCACCTGATTACATTGCACTACACGAGGAGCCTGCCTGTTACGCGAATGCAGTAAGAAGCCATGGTAAGTTGCTAGCATTAAACTTATCTTATAAAATACAATCAATCAATCATAATCACTAGTTAACTACACATGGTTGATGATATTACTAGTTTATCTAGCGTGTCCTGCGTTGCATATAATCGATGCGGTGGCATTCGCGAAAAAGGACTGTCGTTGCTCCAACGTGTACCTAACCATAAACATGCCTTTCTTAAAATCAATGCACAAGTATATATTTTTAAACATGCATATTTAGTTAATATTGCCTGCTAACATGAATTTATTTTAACTAGGACAAATGGTGTCACTTCTCTTGCAACAGAGTCAGGGTATATGCAGCAGTGGGCCGCCTAGCTCATTACAAACTGTGTGAAGACTATTTCTTCCTAACAAAAACAGCCAACTTCGCCAACCGGGATGATTTAACAAAAGCTCATTTATGAAAAAAGCACAATCGTTGCACGACTGTACCTAACCATAAACATCAATGCCTTTCTTAAAATCAATACACAGAAGTATATATTTTTAAACCTGCATATTTAGCTAAAAGAACTCCAGGTTAGCAGGCAATATTAACCACGTGAAATTCACAAAGTCCCTTCTCTTGCGTTCATTGCACGCAGAGTCAGAGTATATGCAACAGTTTGGGCCGCCTGGCTCATTGCGAACTAATTTGCCAGAATTGTACGCAATTATGACATAACATTGAAGGTTGTGCACTGTTACAGGAATATTTAAACTTATGGATGCCACCCGTTAGATAAAATACGTAACGGTTCCGTATTTCATTGAAATAATAAACTTTTTGTTTTCGAGATGATAGTTTCCGGATTCGACCATATTAATGACCTAAGGCACGTATTTCTGTGTGTTATTATGTTATAAATAAGTCTATGATTTGATAGAGCAGTCTGACTGAGCGATGGTAGACACCAGCATGCTCGTAAGCATTCATTCAAACGGCACTTTCGTGCGTTTTGCCAGCAGCTCGTCACTGGCTTCAAGCATTGCGCTGTTTATGACTTCAAGCCTATCAACTCCCGAGATTAGGCTGGTGTAACCGATGTGAAATGGCTAGCTAGTTAGCGGGGTGCGCGCTAATAGCGTTTCAAACGTCACTCGCTTTGAGACTTGGAGTAGTTGTTCCCCTTGCTCTGCATGGGTAACGCTGCTTCGAGGGTGGCTGTTGTCGATGTGTTCCTGGTTAGAGCCCAGGTAGGAGCGAGGAGAGGGACAGAAGCTATACTGTTACACTGGCAAAACTAAAGTGCCTATAAGAACATCCAATAGTCAAAGGTATATGAAATACAAATGGTATAGAGAGAAATAGTCCTATAATTCCTATAATAACTACAACCTAAAACTTCTGACCTTGGAATATTGAAGACTCATGTTAAAAGGAACCACCAGCTTTCATATGTTCTCATGTTCTGAGCAAGGAACTTAAACATTAGTTTTCTTACATGGCACATATTGCACTATTACTTTCTTCTCCAACACTTTGTTTTTTGCATTATTTAAACCAAATTGAACATGTTTAATAATTTTTTTGAGGCTAAATTGATTTTATTGATGTATTATATTAAGTTAAAATAAGTGTTCATTCAGTATTGTTGTAATTGTATTATTACAACAATAAAAAAAATATTAAATTGTCCGATTAATCGGTATCGGCTTTTTTGGGGCATCCAATAATCGGTATCGGCGTTGAAAAATCATAGTCGGTCGACCTCTAGTCTGTGACCTACTGATGCATACCTGTATTCCCAGTCATGTCAAATCCATAGAATAGGGTCTAAACTGAACTAAAATTGATTAAAATAGTTTTTTCCCCTTATCTATACACAATACCCCATAATGACAAAGCAAAAACATATTTTTTTGCTAATTTATTACAAATAAAAAACGGAAATATCACGTTCAGACCCTTTACTCAGTACATTGTTGAAGAACCTTTGGCAGCGATTACAGCCACGGGTCTTCTTGGGTATGACGCTACAAGCTTGGCACACCTGTATTTGAGGAGTTTCTCTTATTCCTCTCTGCAGATCCTCTCAAGCTCAGTCAGGTTGTATGAGGTGCGTTGCTGTACACCTATTTCCAGGTCTCTCCAGAGATGTTCGATCGTGTTCAAGTCTGGGACACTCAAGGACATTCAGAATCTTGTCCCGAAGCCACTCCTTCATTGTCTTGGTTGTGTGCTTTGGGTCGTTGTCCTTTTGGAAGGTGAACCTTCTTCCCAATTTGAGTTCCTGAGTGCTCTACCACTGAAAAACTTCCCCACAGAATGATGCTCCCACAAACATGCTTCACTGTAAGGATGGTGCCAGGTTTCCTCCAGACGTGACACTTGGCATTCAGGCCAAAGAGTTCACTCTGGGTTTCATCATACCAGAGAATCTTGTTTCGCATGGTCTGAGAGTCTTTAGGTGCCTTTTGGTAAACTCCAAGGGGGTGTCATGTGCCTTTTACTGAGGAGTGGCTTCCGTCTGGCCACTCTACCATAAAGGACTGATTGGTGGAGTGCTGCAGAGATGGTTTAGCCTTCTGGAAGTTTCTCCCATCTCCACAGAGGAATTCTGGAGCTCTGTCAGAGTGACCATCGGCTTCTTGGTCACCTCCCTGACCAAGGCCCTACCCTGATTGCTCAGTTTGACCAGGCGGCCAGCTCTAGGAAGAGTCTTGGTGGTTCCAAAATTCTTCCATTTAAGAATGATGGAGGCCACTGTGTTCTTGGGGACCTTCAATGTGGCAGACATTTTTTGGTACCCTTCCCCAGATCTGTGTCTTGACACAATCCTCTCTCATGCTCTATGGACTTCAGTCTCAGAGCAAAGGCTCTGAATACTTACGTAAATAAGGTATTTCTGTTTTCACATTTCTAAAAACCTGTTTTTTGCTTTGTCTTTATGGGGTATTGTGTGTAGATTGCCCTTGGACATTTATTCATTTAATCCATTTTAGAATAAAGCTGTAATGTAACAAAATGTGGAAAAGTCAAGGGGTCTGAATACTTTCCGAAGAAACTGTAGTAGACCTATAGACGGGATTAAATTAGATCCCCAGTCAGCCCTTCAGCGCACACTAAAATAAATCATTATGTTTCAATTTCTACAGCTGTTACAAATACTTTAAAAAAATTTAAACGACCAAATGTTGGCCTTTAACCATCGAACAGAAATAGGACAGCACTATGGTAAATTGACTTATTTTATTGCCACAAACAATTCGGGGTGAGCCCTTGGCAGTCAATGTCACAACGACAACACCTCACTGATGGGCATAATTATACATTCACAGTTAGTATTGGCCCAATCAAGTGATACCAGCAGAGGGAGCTGTGGGGGAAACATGACAATCAAATAAAGACATATCAACACACAATACATGATGTTGTTACCTAAAAGTTTGGCCTATTTATAACCTACTATAAAAAAAAACGATAAAAATAACATTCCTCATTAAGGCCTGCTGGGGCAAGAGTGCCCAAGCAGTCTATCCATTATGTCTTTCTTTGGAGAAGTAATTTATCCCTATCGCCTCCTCTACATGGCGCCTTCAACTCAATGCCCATATTACGTAAGGAACTTAGTTCATGATTATGGCCATTGAAATGCCTGGCAACAGGTGATTTTTCATCATGGTTGCAAATGACGCTCTTATGCTCACATACCCTAAGTTCACGTTTGGTCTTACCAACATCATAAAAGTTACAAAAACACTTAAGGAGATATACACTGCTCAAAAAAATAAAGGGAACACTTAAACAACACAATGTAACTCCAAGTCAATCACACTTCTGTGAAATCAAACTGTCCACTTAGGAAGCAACACTGATTGACAATAAATGTCACATGCTGTTGTGCAAATGGAATAGACAAAAGGTGGAAATTATAGGCAGTTAGCAAGACACCCCCCAAAACAGGAGTGATTCTGCAGGTGGTGACCACAGACCACTTCTCAGTTCCTATGCTTCCTGACTGATGTTTTGGTCACTTTTGAATGCTGGCGGTGCTCTCACTCTAGTGGTAGCATGAGACGGAGTCTACAACCCACACAAGTGGCTCAGGTAGTGCAGTTCATCCAGGATGGCACATCAATGCGAACTGTGGCAAAAAGGTTTGCTGTGTCTGTCAGCGTAGTGTCCAGAGCATGCAGGCGCTACCAGGAGACAGGCCAGTACATCAGGAGACGTGGAGGAGGCCGTAGGAGGGCAACAACCCAGCAGCAGGACCGCTACCTCCGCCTTTGTGCAAGGAGGTGCACTGCCAGAGCCCTGCAAAATGACCTCCAGCAGGCCACAAATGTGCATGTGTCAGCATATGGTCTCACAAGGGGTCTGAGGATCTCATCTCGGTACCTAATGGCAGTCAGGCTACCTCTGGCGAGCACATGGAGGGCTGTGCGGCCCCACAAAGAAATGCCACCCCACACCATGACTGACCCATCGCCAAACCGGTCATGCTGGAGGATGTTGCAGGCAGCAGAACGTTCTCCACGGCGTCTCCAGACTCTGTCACGTCTGTCACATGTGCTCATGTGCTCAGTGTGAACCTGCTTTCATCTGTGAAGAGCACAGGGCGCCAGTGGCGAATTTGCCAATCTTGGTGTTCTCTGGCAAATGCGAAACGTCCTGCATGGTGTTGGGCTGTAAGCACAACCCCCACCCGTGGACGTCGGGCCCTCATACCACCCTCATGGAGTCTGTTTCTGACCGTTTGAGCAGACACATGCACATTTGTGGCCTGCTGGGGGTCATTTTGCAGGGCTCTGGCAGTGCACCTCCTTGCACAAAGGCGGAGGTAGCGGTCCTGCTGCTGGGTTGTTGCCCTCCTACGGCCTCCTCCACGTCTCCTGATGTACTGGCCTGTCTCCTGGTAGCGCCTGCATGCTCTGGACACTACGCTGACAGACACAGCAAACCTTTTTGCCACAGTTCGCATTGATGTGCCATCCTGAATGAACTGCACTACCTGAGCCACTTGTGTGGGTTGTAGACTCCGTCTCATGCTACCACTAGAGTGAGAGCACCGCCAGCATTCAAAAGTGACCAAAACATCAGCCAGGAAACATAGGAACTGAGAAGTGGTCTGTGGTCACCACCTGTAGAATCACTCCTGTTTTGGGGGGTGTCTTGCTAATTGCCTATAATTTCCACCTTTTGTCTATTCCATTTGCACAACAGCATGTGAAATTTATTGTCAATCAGTGTTGCTTCCTAAGTGGACAGTTTGATTTCACAGAAGTGTGATTGACTTGGAGTTACATTGTGTTGTTTAAGTGTTCCCTTTATTTTTTTGAGCAGTGTACAACATTTTGTGTTACATGTTATTCTACCTCGGACCTTCATCCTCCCACCCAAATGGGAATTATTAGGAGAGTTCCCTCTGATCATGGCACAACAACTAAAAAAATTGTAATCAATATATCTCATAAACACTTTGATAAACTTAGAATAGGGATTACTATAGTTCACAAAGTCCAACTCAAATTTCCTGTAAACAAATTAGCATAATTAGGTGTAACGGTCTTCAAACTTTAAATTATTCTTAGTCAATATTTCATTAGTCAAGCTCAGCAGTAAGTCAGTGGGGGGAACCAGTTCTGTTCTTTGATTCAAATAATGTTTCATCGCATCTAAACCCTCTTGATGAAGAATATTCACAAAAATTGCTAGAGACATCCATAGTGCACAAGTCATTCGAGTCCATTGAACAAGTCTCTGATTTCTTCAAAAAGTCTGTCGTCTCCATAAAGTAAGAGGGTAACAGTTTATTTTCCCGGAGCGCTGTCCTATTTCTATTCTTTGGATTACTATATACAAGGATCCAGCACCCAATTTCTGTAGGCTATATATATATACAATATTCTGTCCATGTCAATGAATGCAGCGCATATTTCCTGTGACTTGTTCAATCGCATGCAGACAAAGAACCCATTGGGCACAGACGTCATTTCAACCAGAGGCTGGTGGGAGAAGCTATAGGAATAGAATAAATGGAACTGAGTCAAACACATTGTTTTCATGTTTTTGGTACCATTCCATTGATTCCATTCCAGACATTAAAATGAGCCTGTACCCCTATAGCTCCGCCCACCAGCCTCCTTTGATTTCAACTTTACTTTCGGTTGAGTTGTCAACTAATGTGAATTCGACATGAAATCAACAAAACATTTCAGCATGTCATTGGATTTAGGATAAAAGTTGGGTGAAAAAATGACAATTTCCCTTACGTTGATGACTTTCAAATCCAATCAGTTTTCTATGTTGTGTCAACATGGAATTTTTTTATTGCTGAAATAACAAGGAACCAACGTTGATTTAACCAGTTTTTGCACAGTGGGAGGAGATAAAGGTGTGAAATACTATTAACATGGCCTACTTAATCCCAATAACGTGAGCCTTCAAGACTTTCTCAGTGAGCCAGCCATTCCCCCAACCAATCGCGCGCAGACGGAAGAAAGAGTCCCCAACAAAGGAGTTTGCTTCTGTTGCAGCCTTCACTGTAAAATATAACGTGTTGTGGCGGTGCTTTGATCGGAAACCTACCTCCGAATTTAGGCAAAACGCCACTTTACAAAACAGTCTGCCATGATTGCAGAGTAGCCACGCGGCTTTATGCAGTAGGTCTTAATTTAAAATGTTGTTATAGGGGGACATTAAACTAGTTTTTTTTATAACCTGTGCAATATAAGCCTAGCAGACCCTGAAAGGGGAAACTGCCTATTAAGTTATAAGGTCCAGGCCCCGGCTACCTAATTGACAAGCTCTAGGTGACTTTCATCACTTGTCGATTTCATAGCGGCAGTCGATGTTTCCTCCAGGATGCTGTTGCATCTTTGACATGAGGGTGTTTGTGACAAAGAGCAGTCGGCCCTGGCGCCAAATCCAAGGCTACAGCTCAAGGTCTCTCCATAAAACAAAAACACACATCCTACTGGTTGAATAAACATTGCTTCCAGGTCATTTCAACAAAAAATGAAATGTGATGTTGAATTAACATGGAAAACTGATTGAATTTGCAAATGGTCATCAACGTGAGGGAATTGTTTCATTTTTTCCCACCCAAATTTTAACCTAAATCCAATGACATGGTGAATTTTGTAGACTTTAAGATTACTTCATGATAGTTTACAACTCAACCAAATGTAAATTATAACTAGACGTTGAACGTCTGTGCCCAGTGGGATTCCACTTCCTTTCCCGGCCGCATCTTTACACTGCTATAACACAGGCAGTCTGCATGGACCAAGTTCGCATCCACTAAGAATTTGTGTTTTTCATGAAGTTTCGGGTTTTTATCTCATATAAAAATACATCTAAGATAGGATTTTTCCCCCTGCTGATTATCTGTGGACACACAACACTTTAAAACACATATATATTTTTTTAAATACAGACTAAGCAACAGGGTATTTTTCCTTTAGATTTGATTTCATCTCTTTTAGTTCTCGTTTGAACGAATCTTCCAAGAGTCTATAACAAACTTTAAAATACAATCACATCTCAAACAGCATGAAAATCTCAAATGATTTTAGCCCAGTTGTTTTCCTCTGGTGGCCCTAATGACTGCCACTAAGCACATATCCTTAAAACCCGTCAGGCATAAAACACTATCACTGTACACCTCACACACACTCCAACAGTAGATTGGCGTGACAGTCACTTTACGCTGCAGATTAACACTGTTGCACCTCTGGAAATTCATCTGCCTTGAAGTAGAGCCACCTCGCACCATGTTTCCCAATGACCAATACGGACAGATTACTAGAACTACAAACCACACTGCCACCTTTGTAATTGACGTTTCAACAGTTTGAAGTTCCCCATTAAGTCCAACCAAAGGAATTAAGTGCAGATGTGACAGGTCGAGACAAAACAATTGTGTAGGGCCCTTACAGCCCTTGATTATGACTCAGTTCCATTACACATAAGAGTCATTGGACAAAGGCGTCTTCTATAGAGTGTCTTGTTAAGAGCCCATATGCTTGGCCTGAACATTAACACGCATCGCTTGTGGTATGGTTTTGGAACCATAAGGAACTTCTCTTTCATATCAGTGAAAAATAATTTTCTAAAAACAAAAGGTTAAATTGATACACCTTTATAGGGTTAGTGTTCACACACACAGCCACATATCCATGTTACAGTGTGTGTTTACAGAAGACAGACTGAAGACAGATAATTAGCACAGGTGGTCACTATCTAGCATGCTCCGAAAACCTGTGTGTAATGGAAGAAGGCCGCCAGAAACGTGTTTTCACTGATAAATACTGTCGTCTGCAACTGTGATAAAGTCGGTTCAAATAGTGTACAGTAAGTGCATATTTTGCATTTGTGAAATTATTTTGATGTGATATGAAAGTAAAGTGCTTTACATTTTAGTCTGGCTTTCCTGGAAGTCTTGTGATTTGCACCTCTGGGTTGAGAAACTCTGTTTCAGGCCCTGCATCTCCGATCTAGAGGCATCACTACAGACCCTGGTTCGATTAAAGGATGTATCACAACCGGCTGTGACTGGGAGTCCCATAGGGCAGCGCACAATTGACCCTGCGTCATCCGGGTTTGGCCGTCATTGTAAATAAGAATTTGTTCTTAAACTGACTTGCACAGTTAAATAAAGGTTAAACAAAAAAATATTTAAATAAATCTAAAACCGTATCACAATTCAGAATCGAAATCCTGTTTAGATGGAGAATTTGGCCATTTTGGCAGCCAGAGCCAGTCTACCTCTGAAAATTATATAAGGTCCTTGAACCTTAAGGAGTAATGGTAAGCTCCTTAAGAGTACATCTTGGGCTGAAGGCATTAGTGCAATTATGTAGGATAGGCCTACTACACAATAAATATGTAACTCATTTGAAACCTATGTTGTCCTTTCAATTCATTACATTTCAACCCATTATAGTTTTATGCAATGTTAAGAACTCATATCACCCAAGCATTGTATCAGGTGAAGTATGTGTTTAAGAATGATATGTTCTGAGAAGCGAAAATATTTGCACGCAATATGGTTATCCCTCTCTGACACAACAAATCCGACACCACACCTGTCAAACTCATTCCACGGAGGACCGTGTGTCGGCGCGTTTTCGCTCTTCACTTTTACTTGATGAATTAAGGTCACAAATTAGTAAGGAACTGCCCACACCTGATTGTCGTGGACTTAAATGAAAAAACTGCAAACACTAGGCCCTCCATGGAGTGAGTAACACTCCTGGTCAAGTTGTCAATAACCTAGTTTGCAGAGAAACACAGCACATGCGACTCCAAATGCATCTAGTTACTGTATCAAACCAGTTCACAATCAAATAGGTCTGAAGATATAGCGTGAAGTGATCTATTTACATTATTATAAATAATGACAATGCTGGATACATGTGCAAATTGAAACTACAGTAACTACCACGTGTGGAACAGACATGAAACATAGTAACAAGACGCAGGTGATTAATCAACTCGAATGGTAATTACAATGGAAGTATAATGTGACTGAACTACTTGTGAATGTCACTTTTGTTGACTAACTCCGCTAGCTGAAAGTAGCTATAACTAGCTAACGCTGGTAAGTAAACGACAGCTGTATTTTTACGACATGCCAGTCAACACTATCTCAGTTTCGGTTTACTGAAGCTCGTAGTAATTTGCAGTCACACAAAGCCTCGTTCACACCAGCATTGATTGTTGAATTTCTAACTTACTGTGGGACAGCTCGTCTGATGGCTCGAATTATGGACTGCGCCATTTTGTTTCAACGTTTTTCTATAGGTACAACGGGATTGGCTACTGGTGTATTTCTGTTGAGTAAACGAAGAGCTCTGATTGGCCTCTGAGTCAGCTAAGAGGCAGGTTCCTCGTGGCATATGTCAAATACAGCTGGTTAGTTCGTTTTGCATGGCCCGGTGAAACGGGAAAGTGAAGTTTTCATTTAAGGACCAATGGAAATACACAGTCTGCGTACTCGGATCACCGAGCCATGCAAAACGAACTCCCTTTGCAGAGGGTTTGTTGGAGTAGTAACACGTACAACTACTTAAGAGATTGTCTCGAATCAGCTCTGCCTGTAGACATAGACAATTAACTACGGAAATCACCTTGCATCATAAATAACGACTAATTATTATTATTTGTAGATCAGTCAGTCACAATTTAGCCGTGATACATCACGGTTTTGATGCTCTCGGCCAGTGAAATTATATTTAAAAAATATATAATATATACCTGGAACGATATATATATCGTATATATCTGTTATTGGTCTGTTTTGAGTGGTTAGGCTGAAACAACCTACTGTATACGAATGTTGGGGGAGGTGCATCTGAAACAGGAAGTTTTGCCAAACAGACCAGGCCAGGGTTTGATATGTCAATGAGAGAAATTAAAACATTCTCATTAGTTGTTAAAGGGGGAATTTCATAATCATTACTATACTGAACAACAATGTATATGCAACAATTTCAAAGATTTTACTGAGTTACAGTTCATGTAAGGTTATCAATTGATTTAAAATCATTAGCATGCTCCGAATACTTGTTGTGTGTAATAGAAAAAGGCTGCCAGAAACATGTTGGGATTGAAAAATACTGTCAGCTGCGACTGTGATAAAGCCGGTTAAAACGGTGTACAGTAAAACAGTGTACAACATTCCACAGTCTATGTTTCTAAAACTGTCTATTATAAATCTAAGGATTTCATCTGACTGGGAATACAGATAGTTATCTGTTGGTCACAGATACATTTTTTTTTTTAAATGGTAGTAGCGTGGATCAAAAAACCAGTCACTTTCTGGTGTGACCACCATTTGCCTCATGCAGCGCCACACATCTCCTTCGCATAGTTGTTTAGGCTATTGATTGTGGCCTGTGGAATGTTGTCCCAATCCTCTTCGATGGCTGTGCAAAGTTGCTGGATATTAGAGGGACTTTGAACACGCTGTTGTACACGTAGATCCAGAGCATCCCAAACCTGCTCATTGGGTGACATGTCTGGTGAGTATGCAGTCCATGGAAGAACTGGGACATTTTCAGCTTCCAGGAATTGTGTACAGATCCTTGTGACATGTCGCAGTGCATTATCATACTGAAACATGAGATACTGAAACATGAGATGATGGCGGCAGATTAATGGCATGACAATGGGCCTCAGGATCTTGTCACGGTATCTCTATGCATTCAAATTGCCATTGTTAAAATGCAATTGTGTTCATTGTCCGTAGCTTATGCCTGTCTATACCATAACCCCACCGCCGCCATGGGGCAATCTGTTCACAACAATGACATCAGCAAACCACTCGCCCACATGACGCCATACACTTTGTCTGCGGTTCTGAGGCCGGTTGGCACACTGCCAAATTCTCTAATATGACGTTGGAGGCGGCTTATGGTAGAGAAATGAACATTCAGTTCTCTGGCAACAACTCTGGTTTACATTCCTGCAGTCAGCATACCAATTGCGTACTCTCTCAAAACGTAAAAAATATGTGGCATTGTGACAAAACTGTACATTTTAGTGGTCTTTTATTGTCCCCACCACAAGGTGCACCTGTGTAATGATCATGCTGTTAAATCAGCTTATTGATATGCCACACCTGTCAGGTGGATGGACAATCTTGGCAAAGGAGAAATGATCAATAAGTGATGTCAAACAATGTGTTCACAAAATGTGAAAAGATTCTTGTGCATTTTTAACAATTCTGGGATCTTTTATTTCAGCTCATGAAACATGGGACCAACACTTTACATGTTGCATTTATATTTTTGAAACACAATATTTTTATCATAAACATCACATTTTTCCAAACTCCGGCATTCATAGCGAATGCTGATGCCACCCGCTAGGTACCGCCGACTTGAATAATGGCGTTGCTTTCTTCGAACGTCCAACTTCTCTAGGCCTTTTTTTTTTTTAACAATAGTATTTTTGTGTGTTCTGTTATAATTACAAACAAGTGCGAAAATGAGTTCTCTTTCACCATTCTACCTACCAGAGATTCACCCCGATTCTGCCAGTGGCTTGCAGCTATCAAGAATAATGCAATGCCCGAAGATTATCAGAGGGATTTTCAGGCTGAACTGATGGGGAATCCATTTCGACGACAGCGGAGAAGTGATGTGAAAGTTTTTGGGGTTTTTCTCTGTTTTTTTCTTCACAACAAAATTGAAGATTCTCAAATAGAGGTAATCAACTTACCTAGCTTGCTAGCCTAGGTGGGTAAATTAGCTAGCTACCTAACGTTACAGTCCTGTATTGAACTCTGAAAGCCATCAGCTAAATAAAATAGCTATCTTTTGGTATACACACTCTCAATCAATTTCACCTATTCCATGGTAGTCATTGCTAGATTGGTAACTACCTCCAGCAGAGTAAGCATGTTTGTTTGTTTGTTCATTCTATCTTTGACTGACATTAGCTAACATTAGCTAACATAAGCTAGCTAATGTTACCAGATAAAGAGCATCTCAATTTTGTAGCCATCTATTCCACCCTTGTCTGGAAAACATTGTTACTTAAAATATAGTTGTCGATATAGCTAACTCACTCTCTGTTTGTGGGTTGGCAGCAATGGTGATTGTGTATACGGAAACGCACGAGGTGGCTAAAAACAGACCTCTATCTTCTGCCAGCTTGCTACCCATGGCCCGGGTAGCTGTCTAAATCGCTGTGACCCCAACCAACCTCACTACTCACTGGACCCTTATGATCACTCGGCTAAGCATGCCTCTCCTTAATGTCAATATGCCTTGTCCATTGCTGTTCTGGTTAGTGTTTATTGGCTTATTTCACTGTAGAGCCTTTAGCCCTGCTCATTATACCTTATCCAACCTTTCAGTTCCACCACCCACACATGCGATGACATCACCTGGTTTCAATGATGTTTCTAGAGACAATATCTCTCTCGTCATCACTCAATGCCTAGGTTTCCTCCACTGTATTCACATGCTACCATACTTTTGTCTGTACATTATACCTTGAAGCTATTTTATCGCCCCCAGAAACCTGCTCCTTTTACTCTCTGTTCTGGACGTCCTAGACGACCAATTCTCATAGCTTTTAGCCGTACCCTTATCCTACTCCTCCTCTGTTCCTCTGGTGATGTAGAGGGGAATCCAGGCCCTGCAGTGCCTCGCTCCACTCTTATTCCCCAGGCGCTCTCTTTTGATGACTGCTGTAACCGTATATGCCTTGGTTTCATGCATGTTAACATTAGAAGCCTCCTCCCTAAGTTTGTTTTATTCACTGCTTTAGCACACTCTGCCAACCTGGATGTCCTAGCCGTGTCTAAATCCTGGCTTAGGAAGGCCACCAAAAACTCTGAAATCTCCATCCCTAACTACAACATTTTCAGACAAGATAGAACGGCCAAAGGGGGCGGTGTTAGCCTGCAGATTTCTGTCCTACTATCCAGGTCTGTACCCAAACAATTTGAACTTCTACTTTTAAAAATCCACCTCTCTAAAAACAAGTCTCTCACCGTTGCCGCCTGCTATAGACCACCCTCTGCCCCCAGCTGTGCTCTGGACACCGCATGTGAACTGATTTCCCTCCATCTATCTTTAGAGCTTGTGCTGCTAGGTGACCTATACTGGGACATGCTTAACACCCCAGCCATCCTACAATCTAAGCTTGATGCCCTCAATCTCACACAAACTATCAATGAATTTACCAGGTACCACCCCAAAGGCGTAAACACGGGCACCCTCATTGATATCATCCTAACCAACTTGCCCTCTAAATACACATCTGCTGTTTTCAACCAAGATCTCAGCGATCACTGCCTCATTGCCTGCATCCGTAATGGGTCAGCGGTCAAACAACCTCCACTCATCACTGTCAAATGCTCCCTGAAACACTTCAGCGAGCAGGCCTTTCTAATCGACCTGGCCCGCGTAACCTGGAAGGATATTGACCTCATCCCGTCAGTAGAGGATGCCTGGTAAAAAATAAAAAATGCCTTCCTCACCATCTTGAATAAGCATGCCCCATTCAAGAAATTTAGAAACAGGAACAGATATAGCCCTTGGTTCTCTCCAGACCTGACTGCCCTTAACCAACACAAAAACATCCTGTGGCGTTCTGCATTAGCATCGAACAGCCCCCGTGATATGGAACTTTTCAGGGAAGTTAGAAACCAACATACACAGGCAGTTAGAAAAGCCAAGGCTAGCTTTTTCAAGCAGAAATTTGCTTCCTGCAACACAAACTCAAAAAAGTTCTGGGACACTGTAAAGTCCATGGAGAATAAGAGCACCTCCTCCCAGCTGCCCACTGCACTAAGGATAGGAAACTGTCACCACTGATAAATCCACTATAATTGAGAATTTCAATAAGCATTTTTCTACGGCTGGTCATGCTTTTCACCTGGCTACCAACTACACCGGTCAACAGCACTGCACCCCCCACAGCAACTCGCCCAAGCCTTCCCCATTTCTCCTTCTCCCAAATCTAGTCAGCTGATGTTCTGGAAGAGCTGCAAAATCTGGACCTCTACAAATCAACCGGGCTAGACAATCTGGACCCTTTCTTTCTAAAATGATCTGCCGAAATTGTTGCAACCCCTATTACTAGCCTGTTCAACCTCTTTCGTGTCATCTGAGATTCCCAAAGATTGGAAAGCAGCTGCGGTCATCCCCCTCTTCAAAGGGGGGACACTCTTGACCAAAACTGCTACAGACCTATATCTATCCTACCCTGCTTTTCTAAGGTCTTTGAAAGCCAAGTCAACAAACAGATTACCGACCATTTCGAATCCCACCGCACCTTCTCTGCTATGCAATCTGGTTTCAAAGCTGGTCATGGGTGCACCTCAGCCACGCTCAAGGTCCTAAACGATATCATAACCGCCATCGATAAGAAACAATACTGTGCAGCCATATTCATTGACCTGGCCAAAGCTTTCGACTCTGTCAATCACCACATCTTCATCGGCAGACTCAATAGACTTGGTTTCTCAAATGATTGCCTCACCTGATTCACCAACTACTTCTCTGATAGAGCTCAGTGTGTCAAATCGGAGGGCCTGTTGTCGGGCCTCTGGCAGTCTCAATGGGGGTGCCACAGGGTTCAATTCTTGGGCCGGCTCTCTTCTCTGTATACATCAATGATGTCGCTCTTGCTGCTGGTGAGTCTCTGATCCACCTCTACGCAGACAACACCATTCTGTATACTTCTGGCCCTTCTTTGGACACTGTGTTAACAACCCTCCAGATGAGCTTCAATGCCATACAACTCTCCTTCCGTGGCCTCCAACTGCTCTTAAATACAAGTAAAACTAAATGCATGCTATTCAACCAATCGCTGCCTGCACCTGCCCGCCCGTCCAGCATCACTACTCTGGACAGTTCTGATTTAGAATATGTGGGCAACTACAAATATCTAGGTGTCTGGTTAGACTGTAAACTCTCCTTCCAGGCTCACATTAAACATCTCCAATCCAAAGTTAAATCTACAATTGGCTTCCTATTTCGCAACAAAGCATCCTTCACTCATGCTGCCAAACATACCCCCGTAAAACTGACCATCCTACCGATCCTCGACTTCGGCAATGTCATTTACAAAATAGCCTCCAATACCCTACTCAATAAATTGGATGTAGTCTATCACAGTGCTATCCGTTTTGTCACCAAGCACCAAATACCACCCACCACTGCGACCTGTACACTCTCGTTGGCTGGCCCCCGCTTCATACCCGTCGCCAAACCCACTGGTTCTAGGTCATCTACGAGACCCTGCTAGGTAAAGTCCCCCCTTATCTCAGCTCGGTGGTCACCATAGCAGCACCCACCAGGTATAGTGGTGTAGCACGCGCTCCAGCAGGTATATCTCTCTGGTCACCCCCAAAGCCAATTACTCCTTTTGCCGCCTCTCCTTCCAGTTCTCTGCTGCCAATGACTGGAACGAACTACAAAAATCTCTGAAACTGGAAACACTTATCTCCCTCACTAGCTTTAAGCACCAGCTGTCAGAGTAGCTCACAGATTACTGCACCTGTACATAGCCCAACTATAATTTAGCCCAAACAACTACCTCTTCCCCTACTGTATTTATTTATTTTGCTCCTTTGCAACCCATTATTTCTATTTCTACTTTGCACATTCTTCCACTGCAAATCTACAATTCCAGTGTTTTACTTGCTATAATGTATTTACCTTGCCACAATGGCCTTTTTTTGCCTTTACCTCCCTTATCTCACCTCATTTGCTCACATTGTATATAGACTTATTTTTCTACTGTATTATTGACCATATGTTTGTTTTACTCCATGTGTAACTCTGTGTTGTTGTATGTGTCGAACTGCTTTGCATTATCTTGGCCAGGTCGCAATTGTAAACGAGAACTTGTTCTCAACTTGCCTACCTGGTTAAATAAAGGTGAAATAAAAAATAAATCGTCTACGGTTGGTTAGTTAGTTCTCAGCCAGTCTCTCAGCTAGCTGCTAATTTAGTGACGCTAGTTTGCTAACAGCAAGCTAACAATATTGAAATGTCCATGTTATGTATGCTTAGATAGCCAGTCTAATAGAGATCAATATAATTAGTGGGGTGATTCAATTGTATATTGTTGTGTATTTTGTTGTAGGTGGTAGATAATCTGATTCCACCAACATGCGCTTCCAACCCCTAGCGCTGCACAAAGTGAAGGTAAATTGGCCAAACTATTTACAAGCTGATGGCTAAAATTGCTCAATTTACTGTAAGCATGAATTGGGTAGTGTTTGTGTTATGGGGTTACAGGTGGTTAGAGGTAACCTGAGAACCACAGAGTACCTTCCAGACCATGTAATCAATTTAGTCTACCTCACTTCTCTCGTTACCTTTTTCTTTTTGTAAAAAAAAAGGTAACGATAACCTGACTCCAGGTTATCTGGAGTCATTCCAAAGTGTCTTTCTAAAGAGTACCCCAAGCGGGGGGCATTTTGGGTACAGAAGCATGAGGGAGCGGACACACCTTGCAAATATGGAGCACAACAAGATTGTGGGACAGAAACCACCAAGGGACAGTGAAAGGTATAAAATCAAGATTACAACAGTAATTCTCAAAACACAGTACAAAATTCCCATTCAAAGGGCTACTATTGACAAGAATGATCCGGTAAACTCAATGGGCTGGTGGAGGTTTACAGACAGTACTTTGAGATGAGGAAAGGGGTTTTGGTTGTGCTTAGACAGTACCTCAATCACTCTCATACACAACAATAAATGTACTATTTCTCCTCAATCTCCCATACACAACAATTCATATTGTGTAAGAACTGCCTTGTCTCAATTAATTAGCGAGAAGACTTTAAATAGACACGATGGCACACATATTGTTGGATTACTTTATGGAGAATTTATTTTATTTTAATAACTGAGCATTTTTTAAATTCAATCTGACATAGAACATAGAAATGTTTTGAGACTCCTGTTTCCCCCGAGGACAAAGAGGGCATCACTAAGAATGGTCTACACCAATCAGTATCTATCCTGTAACTCCCAATAATGGATACCAAAAATCTTTGGTTCTATCACATTATCTGGTTTAAAAATCTTTAGCTAAGAGAACTGCTGATCAGCAGATGGAAGAGGTGGTGACATTTCCATTCCAAAGAATTATACAGTAAATTCAGGGAATACGTTTCTATTTTTAATTAACCTTTATTTAACTAGGCAAGTCAGTTAAACTTCTTATGGCTTGGGGGCAGTATTTTGACATCTGGATGAGAAGCGTGCCCAAAGCCTGTTACTCATGCCCAGAAGCTAGGATATGCATATAATTGGTAGATTTGGATAGAAAACACTAAAGTTTCCAAAACTGTTAAAATAATATCTGTTAGTATAACAGAACTGATATGGCAGGCGAAAACCTGAGGAAAATCCATCCAGGAAGTGGGATTTTTTTTGATGTGGGTATTTTCAATTGAATGCCTATAGAGTTGATACTCTATAGGCATTCAATTGAAAATACCCACATCAAAAAAATCAATGTGGGTTAGGACCCAGATTGCAGTTCCTATGGCTTCCACTAGATGTCAACAGTCTTTAGACATTGTTTCAGGCTTGTTTTCTGAAAAATTAAGAAGAAAGAGACCTTTCTGTAAGTGGACTGTAGAATCATGCAGTGCTGGTTTGCGTGTGTGACCGACTGCGCGCCCTTCATTGTTTTTCCTTTCTAATGAATACGCTATTGTCCGGTTGAAATATTATCGATTATTTAGACAATTGACAACCTGAGGATTAATTATAAACATCGTTTGACATGTTTCAACAAACTTTACCGGTACTATTAGGATGTATTCGTCTGCATGTTTTGACCGCCTTTGAGCCAGTGGATTACTGAACAAAATCCTCCAACAAAACAGATTTTTTGGGATATAAAGAGGGACGTTATCGATCAAAATGAACATTTATTGTGACTGCAACCATATGAAGATCTTCAAAGGTAAGTGATTAATTTTATCGCTATTTCTGACTTTTGTAATTCCTGTACTTGAGTGCAAAATGTTTGTATGGTTTTGTAAGCGGGGCGCTGTCCTCAGATAATCACATGGCATGCTTTCCCCGTAAAGCCTTTTTGAAATCTGACAAAGCGGCTGGATTAACATCATCTTTAAGCCGATGTATAACACTTGTATTTTTTTATGAATGTTTATTATGACTATTTCTGTATTTTGAATTTGGCACGCTGCAATTTCACCGGATGTTGTCGAGGTGGGTCGCTAGCAGAATGCCTGCGTCAGAAAGGTTAAGAACAAATTCTTATTTACAATGGCGGCCTACCCTGGCCAAACTCTAACCCGGACGACGCTGGGCCAATTGTGCGCCACCCTATGGGACTCCCAATCAAGGCCGGTTGTGATATAGCCTGGAATCAAACCAGGTTCTGTAGTAATGCCTCTAGCACTGAGATGCTGTGCCTTAGACCGCTGCGCCACTCAGGAGCCCCTTGTAAAATTGTGGAAGGAGTTGCCATGATCAAACTGCCATTCAGCACATGAGTCATCTGTTTGAAATTCAGTATCATGTCTAATCCCTCGAAATGGACACAGTTTAAGGGATACAATGACACATGAAGGCAAGGAATTATGTTTTAATCCACTCCAGGAAGAAGCCCAGGCACCACACAGTATTGTCTGCAATATTTTTTTTTTTTTATACTCTATACAGTTTGAACGAGTTGAATCGTGCCAGCATAACATCAACATTAGGGCAGACTAGTTGAACATGTATACATGTGCACATGCACCGAGATTACATTTACAACAATATCTAGCTTTATAGAAGGAAATATGGCATAACCCTCAACCTTTGCACAGTGACCAGACAGTACAAATGAGCCTAGGTAGGTAGGCAGACAGTATCTGCCTACAGCCATGTCTATCAGGCAGCTTAAGCAAATATTTGTATAGTAAAACCAGCTTCAGATTTAGAGATTTACAGTATTATTGTTTCTCCTCACTGTTTGCAAGTAAACTTAGCTAGCTAGCATGCTGGATATGCAGTACTTGTTATTTACATCTATTTGGAATCCTATCTTGCGTCATGCCTATAATTTCGTGTGATTTGAAATGTATCCAAGGTCATAATCATAACCAATGTCAACCATCTTCAATTATGTTACATAGCTAGCTAGTAAAATGATTTACAATAGCTGATGTTACACGTTTGCTAACCAGTTACAAATGCGAGGCGTGGTGCATAAGTTAGCAGGCGCCAGGCTAACTAGTGTCTAGGGTATGCCCATCTTAAACAGGATACTGTGGCATGTAAACATCTTATCCCCTTTACTGTTGTTTTCGTGGTCTGCACAGGATCAGTTTCGCATATCATGAATGTTGTGTGGTGATGTTTTCATTTGATTGTCAAACAAATCCCTTCAAAAAGTAGGCAACCTGCGCAGTTTGATCCACCATAGTTAATTTTACTGATACTCCATACTGGACCGTATAGCATACTGCTCATAATTTCTGACATTTGGTAGGCCATATTATAATTTCAAAAATTTGGTTTGCCATTTGGTTGTCAACTATAATTAAATACAGGCAGCACTTCTTCTGTCATAAATTGTTGCCCAATGAAACTAAATAAAATAGTGCTCTCCAGAATGTCTTACATCGATTACTCGATTGCTAATGCATTCAATCTATCTTTTTGTTAAGGGACCGGGGAGAAAACGCATAAACGACAAAACAGTGGAAAGATTGGTCCTGTGCAAAAATGTTTGACTATCTTAAAGGTAATGAAAAGCTGAGAAAACGGCTGTGCTTATTGTGGTTTTGTGGTGACCTAACAATCGTTTGTAGTGCTTTCGCTGAAAAGCATATTTGAAATCGGACACTTTGGTGGGATTAACAACAAGATTACCTTTAAAATTATATAAGACACATGAATGTCTGAGGAATTTTAATTATGAGATTTCTGTTGTTTGAATTTGGCGCCCTGCACTATCACTGGCTGTTGTCATATCGATCCCGGTAGCGGGATTGCAGCCATAAGAAGTTTTTAAGACTTCAGTTGGTCTTGGGTGCATATTTTATGCAGTTGAAATACTGTCTGCTTGCATAAGAGTGTCAAAGATAACACATTACAGGCACATTCACAATTTCTCAAGAGATGCTGAAAGAAAATAATTTTTCTCCACTCCTGTTCCCAAGACAAAATAAACACTTGTTCTATCATTTCAATGCAAGAAATGCATAATTCTGCAGGAGTTAATATTATAATACGTTACGTGTGAGAGGTTATAGGCCTACAATCAGTGTCCATATTTCAGTTACTATTCCATTTATGAACTTAAATTAGGAATATTCTGTCTATTCATGGATAACAGGGATACTCATGACCGAGATATCAAAGGTGCATGCTTTTCTGAATAAAACTTTAAGCGGGATATGAGCTACTATCCAGAAAACTGTGTGCTTGTAAACGTGGTCAGTGTTGCCATGACATCCCCTACAAGTGTGATCGGGGATTGCAAACAACACTTCAAGGCTGTAACTATAGGGCTATTCTGTGTAGACTGATGAGGAACATGTTTTGTTTAATCCATTTTAGAATAAGGTTGTAACGTAACAATGTGGAGTACTTTCCGAAAGAAAACATGAAGACCATTATTCCTCCTCCACCAATCAGTACAGTTGGCACTGCATCCGGGAATGTATCCGCCAAACCCAGATTTGTCGGTCGAACTGCCAGATGCTGAAGTGTGATTCATCACTCTAGAAAATGTGTTTCCACTGCTCCAGAGTCCAATGGAGGCAAGCTTTACACCACTCTAGCCGACGCTACGCGTTGGACATGGTGATCTTAGACTTGTGTGCAGCTGCTCAGCCATGGAAACCCATTTCGGGAAGCTCCCGACGAACAGTTCTTGTGCTGACATTGTAGCGAGTGTTGCAACTGAGTACAGGCGATATTTACGCGATTCGGCACTCGGCGGTCCCGTTCCGTGAGCTTGTCTGGCCTACCACCTTACGGCTGAGCCGTTGTTGCTCCTAGACGTTTCCACTTCACAATAACAGCACTTACAGTTGACCTGGGCAGCTCTAGCAGGGCAGAAATTTAACAAACTGAATTGTTGGAAAGGTGGCATCCTATGACGTTGAAAGTCACTGATGTCTTCAGTAAGACCATGCTACTACCAATGTTTGTCTATGGAGATCGCATGGCTGTGTGCTCAATTTTACACACCTGTCAGAATGGGTGTGGCTGAAATAGCCGAATCCACTAATTTTGAAGATGTGTCCACATACTTTTGTATATAGAGTGTATGGTGGAATTAGTTTTGGCCTTGTGGGCATGAGCAATGCACGTGTACATGTGCCTTGTCATTTCTATGCTGAAACAGGATTAGCAAATTCGCACACATTTTTTACATTTTGTTGAGATGTTTTCTATTTGGAATGATACTATTAGAAATGGTAAAAGCACTCACACATCTGAGGGAACTTCTTTGAATGGGAATCATTTGATAATCATTTTAAAGAAAATAAAAGGTTGATACTGGCGAGATAAGTGTGTGGGTTTTTCTTTTTCATTAGACAATTAATGAGGCTAACCATATTGAAGAATACCAGATTTTCCTTCTACAGCTACTGTACATGCTGTCAAGAAATGGATTAGTGCAAGCCCTACCTACCCTTGTAATGAAAGAAGGCATTGACGTAACGTGACTATCATTATTGTGATGACTGCTACTTATCAAATAATGACCTACTACTTTTAATTATTACTGGATTCAGTTAATCATGTAACAATTCATCCATTAGTAATTTGGTGCACCATGGGAACGTTTATTTAATGAGTTACTGTTTCCCGAATTAACTCAAGAATATATATTGATGATAATAATACCAGTCATCAATCAATCATTTCCTCATATCAGTCTCATTCTGAATATCGTTGACTCCGTAAATCTGCACAAACCCTAACTTAAGTGATACACAAATAGTCTTAATTATTTGTTTACTAACTAGCTAAATAATCACACAGAAATACATAAACACACACGGTATGGGTTACCGATGGGGCGTCAGGTACCCTAGTGGTTAGAGGGTTGTAACCGAAAGGTTGTTGGATCGAATCGCTGATCGGACACGGTAAAAATCTGTCGTTCTTCTCCTGAGCAAGGCAGTTAACCCACTGTTCCCTGGGCGCCGAAGACGTGGATGTCAATTAAAGCATCCCCCTGCACATCTCTGATTCAGAGGGGTTGGGTTAAATGCATTTCAGTTGAAGGCATTCAGTTGTACAACTGACGAGATCACATCATGCATATGAAAAGTCCCTAGTGGACTAATCTGATATGATGTCTTGTTACACAATGGAAAGGGGTGGGGAAAGAAAGAGCGGGAGAGACAAAGAGAGTGGACTTATCATACATACATTTGGAAAATACGCTCACCGTAAATATGAAAATTTAGCACCCTAACAACCGCTCATTCGGATTAGAAATGCAACACATATTTATGTGTAGATGTCTTTCTCTGTTATCTCGCTGTTGAAACCACTCTATCCGTCTTTGGCGAGTAGCTCGATGTAAGTCCTTGTTTTTTCACCAGAGGCCACAATGTCCTTGGAATGGATACATCAGAGGTGTACCACGCGGTGGTGACAGGGGAATGTTCAGCCCTTTCGTCTTTGTCAATTGTCCTAGACTACTTCACAATACCCAGCTGCAGACTGAGAATGTTTGGTCTGATCTTTACCTTCTTCACTCGTCGAGAGTTTCAGAGGGTCTTACCATTTTCTAGTCTTGTAGTTTTAATCCTTATTAAATGTTCCGTTGTACGTGTGCATTTATGCTTACACAAGAGCGCATGCCAAGGGAAGAAAACCAAGTATCCTGGTAGGCTGCAACCTGTTCAGAATGAGTCTGACGTCATCAGATAAATGTCATGTCAATGCCTGGAGGTCATTAAGAATTGATTGCAACCTCAAAACATATTTTAAAGGGACCTGTAGTATTTTTACTACAAGTCATTGTGTCTTACATCATTGTAGTGGCGATAGGTATGAAGGAGTCTATTTCATATCTATGTTATCCATGGAGGAGCTAACCTCACGACGGAAGTACTCTATAAGCACGGAAACGGTCGAAAGTGGTGTGATCATGGTTCATGACTTTTAATAACTTAGACAAAGCCTCTGGGCTTGTTTCTTGATTGAGCGGCCCCTGGATAGGGTCTCGAGTGAGAGCGGGAGTAATTTGATTGTTAACGTCCTTGTTAAGGGAGTTAATTCCGGCAAACCTGTTGTCCGGCAATTCCATGTCTAGTCCTAATGACTTATCTTTTTCCCTTTTCTCAAAAATGTCTGGCTTTAGTACTTCACGTAGTAGAACTTCTAGAGAACATCAGTCTACGATATTATTGTCTTTGAACCCTTTGTTACCCTTGTGCTCTGACACTTTGTATGGGTTGGGTGCAGGAACGTAGCTCTCTGGTTGATTGTAGTGGCAGTCATTTCGATGGCGATGTACACTGCTCAAAAAAATAAAGGGAACACTAAAATAACACATCCTAGATCTGAATGAATGAAATATTCTTATTAAATACTTTTTTCTTTACATAGTTGAATGTGCTGACTACAAAATCACACAAAAATTATCAATGGAAATCAAATTTATCAACCCATGGAGGTCTGGATTTGGAGTCACACTCAAATTTAAAGTGGAAAACCACACTACAGGCTGATCCAACTTTGATGTAATGTCCTTAAAACAAGTCAAAATGAGGCTCAGTAGTGTGTGTGGCCTCCACGTGCCTGTATGACCTCCCTACAATGCCTGGGCATGCTCCTGATGAGGTGGCGGATGGTCTCCTGAGGGATCTCCTCCCAGACCTGGACTAAAGCATCCGCCAACTCCTGGACAGTCTGTGGTGCAACGTGGCATTGGTGGATGGAGCTAGACATGATGTCCCAGATGTGCTCAATTGGATTCAGGTCTGGGGAACGGGCCAGTCCATAGCATCAATGCCTTCCTCTTGCAGGAACTGCTGACACACTCCAGCCACATGAGGTCTAGCATTGTCTTGCATTAGAAAGAACCCAGGGCCAACCGCACCAGCATATGGTCTCACAAGGGGTCTGAGGATCTCATCTCGGTACCTAATGGCAGTCAGGCTACCTCTGGCGAGCACATGGAGGGCTGTGCAGCCCCCCAAAGAAATGCCACCCCACACCATGACTGACCCACCGCCAAACCGGTCATGCTGGAGGATGTTGCAGGCAGCAGAATGTTCTCCACGGCGTCTCCAGACTCTGTCACGTCTGTCACATGTGCGTGTGAACCTGCTTTCATCTGTGAAGAGCACAGGGCGCCAGTGGCGAATTTGCCAATCTTGATGTTCTCTGGCAAATGCCAAACGTCCTGCATGGTGTTGGGCTGTAAGCACAACCCCCACCTGTGGACGTTGGGCCCTCATACCACCCTCATGGAGTCTGTTTCTGACCGTTTGAGCAGACACATGCACATTTGTGGCCTGCTGGAGGTCATTTTGCAGGGCTCTGGCAGTGCTCCTCCTAATCCTCCTTGCACAAAGGCGGAGGTAGTGATCCTGCTGCTGGGTTGTTGCCCTCCTACGGCCTCCTCTACGTCTCCTGATGTACTGGCCTGTCTCCTGGTAGCGCCTCCATGCTCTGGACACTACGCTGACAGACACAGCAAACCTTCTTGTCACAGCTCGCATTGATGTGCCATCCTGGATGAGCTGCACTACCTGAGCCACTTGTGTGGGTTGTAGACTCCGTCTCATGCTACCACTAGAGTGAAAGCACCGCCAGCATTCAAAAGTGACCAAAACATCAGCCAGGAAGCATAGGAACTGAGAAGTGGTCTGTGGTCACCACCTGCAGAACCACTCCTTTATTGGGGGTGTCTTGCTAATTGCCTACAATTTCCACCTTTTGTCTATTCCATTTGCACAACAGCATGTGAAATTTATTGTCAATCAGTGTTGCTTCCTAAGTGGACAGTTTGATTTCACAGAAGTGTGATTGACTTGGCGTTACATTGTGTTGTTTAAGTGTTCCCTTTATTTTTTTGAGCAGTGTACTTTACAGTTATTTCGACCGTGGCGGGTATTGGTATCCTGGTTTCGTTGTAGAAACCGCTGTTGTGCGTCATCTCTAAACGCTCTAATACCTGATAATGCACCCTCTAATTTGAGTGAGTGCTCCTGGTCAAACTTCAAAACCGAGATGTCAGGGCTCTTAGCGCTGCGTACCTTTGATGCCTCAAAAGCTGTGCTTGCAAACTCTTTGAGTTGTAAGATTGGTTGTAGGGCCCAAGTAGGTAATGAAGTTGGGAGACATGTTCGACAGAAACATTTGTTTGGTGTAAAACAGCTGAGGTGATAGAGCAACTACCATGGAATAAAAAACTAAATGTGTGTGGGTGGAGAGAGGGTTGGTTTTACAGGTTTACTCACTTTGGATTTCCGGTACTGCATGTATTCTTGGCTATCGTGCCATGGCTGTGTCAGAGTCGATTGTAAGTTAAACTTAAGCATGACACTGCCCATAAAGGAATACCCAAGACAAATTTTTACTTGCGGGCGTTAGAATCGTTTCCTTTTTCCTTCTTTTTTTTGTTGGAATACAACAGGATATAATGAGGACTACATGAAATATGTCGAGCATGTAATGGACATAAAAAAGGACTGGTCTTGCGATTATATTTAGGTTGTTTCTCCATTTTTTTAAAAAACATTTTCAAACAATGTTTGACATGCTTATAGCCTTGCTAGGACTTTCTAAATATGAGCATGCATTTATAAGATTGTGCTGTTATTATTTCTATTAATATGATCTATTATTGTTACTATTGTTTCCCTCTTGGCGGCCAGGGGTTTGCCTTAGGGCGCAAAGGTGCGTCATGAGTCAGGGAAGTGGTCTGATGGTCTTAGTGACATCAGACCTAGATATGGTGGGGGGTTTTAGTGGGTGGAATATTAGGACAATTGGAGGTTCACAAAGTTGCAGCTATAGTATGCTTAACAGTGCAAATTATTATGATACTGCTATATGGACACTTAATCATCACGGTGCTTTTTAAGGGTAAGTTTACAAACATTGGTTGTGGTAAGTATAATTGAAACTTGGGTATCATTATTGTAAGTGGGGAAATAAGTATAGCCAGTCATAATTGTAATGGTTTAGCAGATCATAAAAAACAAGATACATTTTTACATGGCTAAAAGAGAAAGAATTTAATGTCTATTGTTTACAGGAAACTCATGCTACAAATTTGGATGAGGTTTGGTGGAAAATGGACTGGGAGGGAGAAATATATTTTTGTCGTGGGCAAAGACACTCAATAGGGTTGATTTTACTAATGACTACAAATTTTGATCCGATTGTGCAAACAGATCCGCTAGAATGATGGACTATTTTAAATATGCTATTTGACCAAAAACAGATCTGGCTAATTAATCTATATATGGGCCAAATATTGATGATCCACACTTCTTTGAAAATATATATAATAATCTATTGAGCTCACAAGCAACGAATCACTATTATTATGATGGGAGATTATAATTTGTATTTATTTTATTTCACCTTTGTGTTGTTTGTGTCGCACTGCTTTGCTTTATCTTGGCCAGGTCACAGTTGTAAATGAGAACTTGTTCTCAACTGGCCTACCTGGTTAAAGGTGAAATTAAATGAAAAATATACATTGTGTGCAAATGTAGTAAGATTAGGGAGGTAAGACAATAAATAGGCCATATTGGTGAAATAATTACAATTTAGCAATTAAACACTGGAGTGATAGATGTGCAGGTAGATGAATGTGCAATTAGAGATACTGGGGTGCAAATGAGCAAAACAAGTAATAATAATATAGTTGGTTGAGCTATGAGGTAGTTGGGTGGGCTATTTACAGATAAGCTATGTACAGGTGCAATGATCGATAAGCTGCTCTGACAGCTTAAAGTTCGTGAGGGAGATATGGGTCTCCAGGTTCAGTGATAATACGGTTTTAAGTACCTCAATGGATCATAAAGGAAATCACTCTACAAACTATCACCTTCAAGCACCTAATCACGAAGATCATGGATACATTAGAACTAGTGGATATATGGAGGTTGAAAAACCCTGACCTAATGAGATATACAGTAGTTATTCCTGTAAAAGTTGTCATACTGCAGCACAGAATTCTATGGCACGTTATTTAATTGTCAGCCATTGTTGCCATTAATGCTAGTTAGTGCTAGTTTGACCACCAGAGGGCATCTTTGAGAAACATTTTACAGTCTTTAATATTGGCTGTACTAGAGAATTTAGCTTAATTAATTTGATCAATATTATGGTATTTCTATTCCAAGAACAATGAATCCCTCAGGGTTTCTTTGAGGAAAATATGGTGCTGTACAACGTGACCGGTTGGGAGTAGGCTACAGTACTAAGAGCAAAATAATCCTAACATTTCCACACCCTAATTGTAGGCTAACCAATACCCAAATGGAGATTCAGTGAAAATAAAAATCTTATTGATTTATCAAGACCAGTGCCCATGCTTGTCTCAGAGCAACACGAAACGGTCCTGAAATAGTTGACCACACGCGGGTAGGCTATTGCTTCAAATCCAATTGCTTCTAACTTCAATATGCTTTAAATGCCACAATGTCACAAATAATTGAACACACACAATTCTTAAAACTCTAATGCTTTAATATTTAATCATTTCTGCCCTCCGAATTCATATTCATCATATAAATAGGCCCATGTGCACCTTGATATTGGGGGTGTACCATGCGGCCGTGCCTAACGGGGAAAAGGGGTGCGCCTTGCGGCCGTGCCTAACGGAGAATGGGGGGATGGAGCCGGCCGGGCACAACCCAGGCGACATGGAGATGCAGGGTTTCGAGCTCGGGCGAGAGCCGAAGCCACCCTCCTGACCCTCCCGGCCCAGAACCCTGCACAGAGGGAAAGGAGAAGCGGAGGGCACGGGCCCCCTCCCCTACCCAGTTCTCAGAGAGTTATAGATACTCCCGCCGTTTACCCGTGCTTCATTGGTCTGTTTTGCTTGATGGCCCTCCAATCTGCACTTGTTAGATGGCCCTCTGATCTCATTGCCATTTTTACTATCGTGCTGGGCTTATAGATCGAGTCAAGCCTTCATCAGATGAACCGCAACATGTCGGCTAAAGCGATTTAATTCATGAATGCATTTGAAAGTTTTTAATATTGTGACAGTGAAAGTGCAAAATTCCTCTCAAGAGAATTAACATTACAGTTACACCAACTGGTAGGCTATTCACACAATTGTACAAAATGGTAAGAGAACTGGTGAATAAAGTTACCCCTCTACATACACACTTCTTTACTGGAATCTCTAAATTAAAATACTGGCAAATCCATAAAATGTCTTTGCACAGTAATAGATATAATTAAATAAAGGTTACATTTAAAAAAATCTTAAAATGTTGTAATGTGTTTTGTTTGATACATTGTTTTGTAAATATTAATTTAGATTTGTGGTGCCACTAAATAAACAATAAATTATTTGAATCAATATTGTCAATATTTTTATAAAAATATTTTTTTATGATGAAGGAAGGGTGGACATGGAGTTAAAAAAAATAACCACAAAAGGTTCTTTAGGGGCAAACCTAATATAAGGGGTGCTTTCAAGGTTTTTCGAAGAACTTATAGGGGTTCCCCCATAGTTTCAATTTGAAGAACCCCTAAAGGATACTCCAGGAACCTTTTCTTTTTAGAGTGTAGGAGTACATGTCAGTTGAGAGAGAGAGAAAGAATATTGAAACACACAGTAAAGCGTGTTAATGAGTTCAGAGAGCCGATCTGTTATCCAACGATTAGTTTAATAGCCAGGCTACTGTGTGAATAGCCTCCCCGCGCGTGGTCAACTATTTTAGCACAGTTTCGCGTAACTCTGAGACAAGCAACACTATTTAATAAACATATACATTCAAAAAAATGTTTTATTAACCCTATATTATAATTGTATAAAAGCCCCTTAGATATGAATTTAGAATCCTCTAAATTGAACTAGTTAAGTCAGTTAAGAACCAATTCTTATTTACAATTACGGCCTACCCCAGCAAATCCAGATGATGCTGGGCCAACTGTGCACCGCCATATGGGACTCTCAATCACGGAGAGCTCTTTGAACATAAAACATGTTTTTTTTAAGCAAAATGCCCTTTTTGATTTCTTGAAAATGTAAACTTTCATGTGAGTTCATATCAAACTTGTATGCCATCTGTAAATATGAATACAATTGTTAAGTTATGAGCCTAGTTGGTTTAGCCACGGAAAAAGTGAGCAACCTACCCGCTAGCCATGATTGGCTAATATAATGAGTGGGCTGGACATGCCAAGAGATGAGTTTGAATTGGTCTGCCATATACAGTAGCACACGTCTGTCTATTGGAACTGGTCAGTATGTCTAGATAATCGTGTCAAACGCTGCTTTAATTTTTTTTTATTGCGTAGTAAAACTGCATAAACCTAATGTCAAGTTAAAGTGTACTGTTAGCCAGCTCCTCCCCCTCTCTCTCTGTCTGTCTGTCTGTCTGTCTGTCTGTCTGTCTGTCTGTCTGTCTGTCTGTCTGTCTGTCTGTCTGTCTGTCTGTCTGTCTGTCTGTCTGTCTGTCTGTCTGTCTGTGTGGTTACAGTAGGCTAACGTATGTCAATGGTTTTAGGAACAGCAGGCAGGATTTAGGCTACCAGCTGCCTAGCCAGTTGTAGCTCAATCTTGGGTGCAATGATCACGTTCTCGCACTGACTGACTGGGTGGAGGCTCATTGATTTAATGTTACGTTAGCCTACATGATACACTAGTCAAGTAATAAAATATATAGCCGTCGGCTATATTAGCAACGACTTACCATTCTTTGTGCAGCTTCAAATGTCGAAAAAAGTTGGAAATTGTTGTGCCTCTGTAATTTTCTTCTCGCATGTTTTCCATGTTGCAATCGGTTTTTTTTGTTGATACAGCGTCGTCTTTATATCCGAAAATAATCATTTTGGGTATCATCTTTCCAAGGGCTCCATCTGAATTCACCCGCCAACGTTTTCTCAGCTGGCATAATTTGATCGGTTGCTGTCCGATTCGAACTGTAATCTGTTAAATGAAGAGTTGATGCGCTGCACACTTTTTTAAATAGCATCATTTTAAATATTTGTGCTTGAGGATGGAATCAAGTCAGTTCGAGTCAAAAGGCCAAGTCAAGTCCAAGTCAAGTCACGAGTCATTGGTGCTAAAGTCAAAGTCGAGTTGCAAGTCATCATATTTGTGATTCGAGTCCTAGTCATGTGACTCGAGTCCACACCTCTGGTTATTATCTATGCATAGTCACTTTAATAACTCTTCCTACATGTACATATTACCTCAATTCCCTTGATTAACCAGTGCCCCGCACATTGACTCTGTACCGTTACCCCCTGTGTATACACTAGCCTTGCTATTGTTATTTTACTCCTGCTATTTAATTATTTGTTACTTTTATTTCTTATTCTTATTGTTTTTAGGTATTTTTTTGTTTTTTAAACTGCATTCGCTGTAAGGTCTACCTGTTGTATTTGGCGCATGTGACAAATACCATTTGATTTGAAGCGCAGACTGTCATCTTTAATTTGAGGGTATGATACAGTATTTATGTGTCTCATTATTCACGATTCATTAAGGATTATTCATAATCATGGTAGCCTCCATGTCATGCCCTGACCAAAGAGAGCTGTTTATTCTCTATGTTGGTTGGGGCGTGACAGTGACAATCGTGACAATCCAGATGAATAGAAGTGTTTAAAAACATTATAGTCTTATTTACAATAAAAGTGACTCCAAAATGACACAATACATTATTTACCATTAATTTCTATTTGGCACAAGATAATCTGAAACACAACTAAAAGAAACAGTAAATGCATCCAACAAGTTTGCACAGTCACAAGTGAAAAGGTTTCAGGATTTGACCCATTTGTTGTTTTTGCAGCCTTGTCTGCTTAGTGCTGGTCAGGGCTATTTAGGATTAGGATTAAGAGGGGTTTCAAAGAGGCTCAATTGGGATGTAAATGCATGATTCTCTTTAAAAATAAATATATATTTAGTTGTCATTCACACTTCATATACTATTTAATAGGATGTTCTAAAAATAGCCATCAAAATTATTCTGGATAAACTATATCTAAATTGAGTTCATTTTGTATAACAGGGTTAGGGTTATGGCTTCAAATAGGAATTGTATTTATTTTCAGTTTTTTTTGGATAACGTATATCTACAGTTGTTTGTCATTAACATCGACTGTTTAGTCATTTCATACAAAAAGTTAATCAGTTCCTACAACAGATAAAGCATTAAATTATATGGATTTTTGGTATATCCGACAGGCCCTCTATGTTAGCTAAGACGTATAGTTTGAAATTGCCATAAATCCAATAATACATGAGAAAACATTGTAAAACTGCATGCAATTAACAGAAGTGTAGTAACATGCTGACAACGTTTGAAACCTCTGAAAGCATCAGCTCCCTCTGACAGCATCAGCTCCCTCTGACAGCATCAGCTCGTGTAAAAGTGTTATCCACCCATGCAAATTGGATGGATGCACAATCACTGAGATTGTTTTCCAAATACTGACAGAAAATAGTTTTTCTAGCTTTGAAAAAGAGGGAAATAGTATTAATCGTGTCAGATAATCAAAAATGAGAGAGAGAGTTTACTTCTCTGTATTGTCCAAGGTTAAGTTTAGGCATTAACTCTGAATGGTTAAGGTAAGGGTTAAGGTTTGGGATAGCCTTTAAACAAAAATATATAAAAAAAAAAAACATTATTTCACTGGATTCAAACATGCAACCTTTGAAACTACAGACAGATGCTTACACCCCAATAAAACCAAAGCCTACTTGAAGGTAACAATGCTCACTGTTGCCCCTAGTGGCCGGTTTCCATGTCATCTCCAGACATCCTCGACATGGATGGACGTGGAATAATGGCTTGTATCACGGGTGACCTGCCTGAGACAGAGTTATACAAAGACACAGGGTGAAAGTGACTGAGGATGGGAGAAGCTTTCAGTGGGAGGTAGAATAAAAAATAAATAATAATTTATATATATAGAGAGAGATATGAGCGAGAAACAGAGAGCGAGAGAGCACCAGCACGGCACAGCACCCTGGGTTTCCCATCTCACAGCAGTGGTGAATTACTACCATCAGCCAGGTCCGTGTGTGGCGTAAAAAAAGACACACAATATTTTCCATGATTGAGTCAGCAGGGGATTCACTCCAAATGTCAGCATTCAGAGGATGGATGCCCGGCCCGTGCACTCTTGCTTGCATACTGTGGTGTTGGGAAGGTTCTACAGTAATGTGTGGAAGAGAGACACACAAATCTATTACAAGGTGCCTTGAGCTAATTTAGTGTAGTTATCCCAATTTTTGTACCCCCTGCTTGGAGTTGCCAGGGAGCAGTGCCTCAGCCACTGTGGTACAGGGTTAAGTTTCAGATCAGACTGGTCTCATAGGCTAGTCGTAACATAGTGAAATTAAATCCTGGACACTCAAATTAGTATGATGTATGGTTACATAAGATAGAAGATTACTTAATAACCTGTTATGGCTGCACGCTGAATATTGAAAAAACTGGAAAATGTGTGCACATTTTCAAACGGCCTCCTAAGAAACTTTTTATTTTCCAATATGCATATATTTACTACTGTTGGATAGATAACAGTCTGTAGTTTCTAAAAAGGTTTGAATTGTTTCTCTAAGTCGAACAGAAATATTTTTACAGCCATTTTCCCAGCCGAATTGAGTTTTCCAAAATGCGATGTGTCTCTTTAAGACCTTCTCTATAAAAGGCCATTTGACTTGGGACGATAGAGACACGTCACAGGCGTTCGTCAGACTGTAATGCGGAAGTGAGAATTGAAAGGAGTCGAATATCTCGTCCCTGGACTGAATAACACAACTTCTTGTGAGACCTGCGCAGTTAAAAAAAAAATCCGGGCGCGAAGGATAATTTGGTCTCAGCTTCTGGAACAAGGTAGATAACGTTGAATATGATGCCTGACTACGATATTATTTGATACATGTCACAAAATCATCCTAAAGTATGTTTTTTCAATATACTTTAATTATATTATTGCAATTTATTCTGGACTTTAGATGTGAAACGACGGAAGAATTTTTTGAAGAAACGCTTTCTAGCGCAGCAATGCTATCGTGCTAGCTAACCAAAGAGGGAAATAATTCGTTCTGGAACCCAACTAAAGACTCTACTGGACATTGGACCCCGTTACAACATTCTGATGGAGTATCAAGAAAGATAAGACCCAATTTGGGATGCTTTTTCATATATATGTCGAACTGTTGAATGCTAACTCTGCTAACTGTGCTAGGCTAGCGCTTGACTAGAATCAATGCTGCCTTATGCTAGCTTATGATGTTAGCTAATATAACGATATATTGTGTTTTCGCTGTAAAACACTTCAAAAATCGGAAATGTTGGCTTTATTCACACGATATCTGTCTTTCATTAGTTATCCACCATATGTTTTTCTGAAATGTTTTATGAGGTGTAATTAGTAGCCGACGTTGGTGTATGTATTTTCTCTGGCTACTCCCGGCTGGATTCAGACTGTAGCTATGTATTAGCATTTTTGGGTAGCATCAATGTAAAACTGATTTATAGCTAAAATATGCACTTTTTATGAACAAAACATAGATTTATTGTGTAACATGTTATATGACTGTCATCTGAGGTCGTTTTTTCTGGGCTCTTTAGGTTGGTTTTAGTTCATTTCGGTTGGTTGTGCATGCTACTTCAATCATAATTCATACTTCATAATCATAATTCATACGTGTCTGTCCACTTTTGTATTTGGTGGTGAGCTAACATAAATATATGTGGTGTTTTCTCTGTAAAACATTTAAAAAATCGGACATGTTGGCTGGATTGACAAGATGTTTATCTTTCAAATGCTGTATTGGACTTGTTAATGTGTAAAAGTTAAATATTTTTAAAAAATAGATTTTGAATTTCGCGCCCTGCAGGGGTGTCATTTTCGGTCCGAGGTCGGGCTTGCACCCCAAACAGGTTTTAAGGCAAAAAGGATGGTGGTTGGTTAGGATGGATGGATGGGTGGGCGTATAACGCAAATGTCGAGCAACGGGTGTGTAACGCAAATGTCTAGCAACCCAAAGGTTGCGTGTTCGAATCTCATCACAGACAACTTTAGCAGATTAGTAACTTTTCAGCTACTTACAACTTTTTAGCTACTTGCAAATACTTAGCATGTTAGCCAACCCTTCCCCTAACCATAAACCTAACTGTAACTCTTCCGCTAACCTTAACCCTTTTAACTACCCCTTCCCCTAACCCTTTAACCTAACTCCTAACCTTAACCCCAACTCCTAGAGTTAACGTTAGCCAGCTATCTAACATTAGCATTAGCCACCTAGCCACCAATCTAACCTTACCCACAACAAATTGGAATTCGTAACATACCATACGTTTTGCAAATTCGTAAAATATTGTATGAATTGCAATTGGTAACATATCATACGAATTGTAATTCGTAAAAAATATCATATGAAATGGATGATGGATATCCACGAATTAACTACTATACTATACTATACCATAAGAAATGTTGCATATCATGCTAAATGGAGTGTCTCGGATTTACATACAGAATAAAACTTAATGCTCTTAGACAACATTGTTTAGATTACAAGGTTGTAGTGTTTGACATTTTTAGGAAACAGTTTCTCTTTCTTTTCTTTGAAGGAAACAGTTTACTAAAAGGTGTTGTAAAAAATGTTTATTGAAGTGGAAGGTTTGGTCGGAACTGCTGTAAAAGTTGGTCAGTAATGCATTGTCTACTGTTCCTCTTCCTAATTAGGCCTTCTACACAAAAGTCAAGTCATTGGATAGCTGAACTGTACATTATTATCTCCTATACTTACATAACACCAATCATTTAAAAATTATTTCCCCATAAATTATTAGTAAGTCAATATGAATGTCACGACCGTTGTTGTTAGAATCGGACCAAAATGCAGCGTGGTTTGGGTTCATCATCTTTATTACGTGAATCGGCAAAAAAACAAATATTGAACAAAACGAACGTGAAGCTATGCAGTGCTCAAGGCAACTATACACAAACAAGATCCCACAAAAACCCAGTGGGAAAAAGCTGCCTAAATCTGATACCCAATCAGAGACAACGATAGACATCTGCCTCAGATTGGGAACCATACCAGGCCAACATAGAAATAACAAAACTAGAGTACCCACCCCAGTCACACCCCGACCTAACCCAATTTGAGAGTAAAAGGCTCTAAGGTCAGGGTGTGACAGTACCCCCCCCCCAAGGCCGCAAAACCTGACTCTATAGGGGAGGGTCCGGGTGGGCATCTAGCCTCGGTGGCGGCTCCGGTGCGGGGCGTAGACCCCGCTCCGCTCGCGGATCCGTCAGCTTCGGTGGCGGCTCTGGTACGGGGATCGTCGCCGGAAGCGAGGAAAATAGGAAACGACAGTATACTGCTCTAAAATGACTGATTGTGGGTGACATTCAAATGTGAGGAATTTTCCTTTCCTTATCACAATGTAATGAATCATTGTACCTTTTTGAATAGATAACTGTTAGGTGTGAACTATTAGCCTTCACACAGTCATTTATATAAAACTGACATTGTGTGGGTGCAAATTGAATATAACTGATAAAAATGACAGTATGCTATTATGTTTTTTATTGGTAATAAGATCACACCATTCTGGTGTGCCTTAGGATCCAGAGCGGGAGGAGTGGAAGCAAGGGCGGGATGGGGTTTGTCTGCTTGTAGCAGAGTTCTTCATTTTCAATTCAAACCAACCCATCGCACACACACATAGACAGACAGTCAGACAGACGATACTCACACGCACACACATACAAATACACACGGAAACATGTAGACAGACATAGCTCGGACCTCAGAATATCTTGATAGGGATCACTAGTTCAGTGTCACTTTTTTTCTTTTCTTTTTTACCTTTATTTAACTAGGCAAGTCAGTTTTAAGAACAAATTCTTATTTTCAATGACGGCCTAGGAACAGTGGGTGAACTGCCTTGTTCAAATCAAAGTTTATTTGTCAAGTGCGCCGAATACAACAGGTGTACAGTGAAATGCTTACTTACAGGCTCTAACCAATAGTGCAAAAAAGGTATTAGGTGAACAATAGGTACGTAAAGAAATAAAAACAACAGTAAAAAGACAGTGATAAACAGTAGCGAGGCTATATACAGTAGTGTATACAGTAGCGAGGCTATATACAGTAGCGAGGCTACATACAGACATCGGTTAGTCAGGCTGATTGAGCGAGTATGTACATGTAGATATGGTTAAAGTGACTATGCATATATGATGAACAGAGAGTAGCAGCAGTGTAAATTAGGGGTAGGGAGGGGGGAGGGGGGGCGGGGGCACACAATGCAAATAGTCCGGGTAGCCATTTGATTACCTGTTCAGGAGTCTTGGGGGTAAAAACTGTTGAGAAGCCTTTTTGTCCTAGACTTGGCAATCTGGTACCGCTTGCCATGCGGTAGTAGAGAGAACAGTCTATGACTGGCGTCTTTGACACTTTTTAGGGCCTTCCTCTGACACCGTCCGGTGTGGAGGTCCTGGATGGCAGGCAGCTTTACTGGGCCGTACACACTACCCTTCAGGGGCAGAGCAACAGATTTTAACCTTGTCCGCTCAGCGATTCGATCTTGCAACCTTTCAGTTACTAGTCCAACGCTCTAACCACTAGGCTACCCTGGCTACCCTACCCTGGGTAGCCTAGTGCACATGCTTCACCACCAGCCCCAGACATCTAAAAAAACAAGCTACAGACCAGCCAAAACAAACCCCTCGTACTCATCTGGAGGTTGAGCATTTTAAGCAGGTTGACTATCTGTAGAGAAAAGGATCATCTTAGTTCAACTTAGTCTGGTCTGAATGATTACTGACTCAGCCCCCAGGCACATATCAAATGATTTGACTTATATTGAAGATGTCTACCAGTACAACACCAGAGCCACAGGCTCTGATATTGCCTGTTTTAAATGTAAGAGTCTATCTGATGAGAACACCTTTTTACATACCAGCGCTGTTAAGTGAAAAAAAAAAAAACGACCATAGCAACTCAAAGCCATGCCGATTGTCGTCCATTACTTCAATTAAACAGAACGTCAAAAGCTAGATAATCTATCTAATGTTGTATTTTTTTATTTTATTTTGCACCATGGATTTTAGGGACCACAATGGAATTAAGTCTATGACATTTTTGTGATATCCCTGTCAGGTTTTTAAAATGAATCTACATTGTGTATGTTTATTTTTTACTGGCAAAGAAAATCAATCAATCAGACAGACACCCCCTCCCATCTCACACACACACACACACACACACACACACACACACACACACACACACACACACACACACACACACACACACACACACACACACACACACACACATAGTATTTTGCTGTGAATTGCATGTTGAAGACATGTTAGTTTGCTGTCAGTCTCAGACATAGGATATCTCTAATGACCGCTGTCTAAGGCAACTGGACTATTACATTTGGTATAAAAAAAAAGATTTTAAATTTGCATCCCCTTTGTCCAACCCCCCCCCCTGTAGTCCCTAATCCAAATGGACAATGCATCACCCGGCCTTGATGCTTCAGACGTCTGTGTTCATTAAAAATCTTGAACTAGTGCCAAGGCTGTAGTCAGAGATAAAAGGACCATAAAAGGACGACAAAATGTATGGATGGCACGTCACCACCGCACCCCTGGCATTTATAATAAACAAATGGTTTCTGTTTCCAATTTCAATTTCTCATTATACTGTGACTTTTGGAAAATGTGCTTTGACTTACCAATATTTTATCAGCAAAATGGTATAATTGATTATATTTACATGGCTCTGATTTTAATACGTATCGCCCCCCCCCCCCCCCCCCCTAAAAATAAAACAATAACTCCGAGGCGCATTGACATGATATAAAACAAACCCACATATCAAACAGACTTGCCTGAGAAATTAACTGGCCATAACCATCATAGAATCCAATTCATGTCTTTGAGAGATGGTTCTGGGTTGGGAGGTGGGGGGGACCCAAAAACATGGAAAGATAGACTTCACAGGCCCGGGTCAGACTGACATCAATGCAGCGTGCCAGTGTCGGCCACATTAACCCATAGCTAAATCCCATCACACAAATGTCAGTAGATCCGTTATGAAACCATGACATTTAGATCCAAGGTCTCCATTGTGGTTGTGGAGAGGAGGCTGGTGTTTGTCCATTATAAGCACCCCTTCCAACAGACACACACATATGCTTGTGCACACACCTACACACACACGTCTAAACATAGAAACATTAAAGATCACAAGATTGAATTTCAAATGCGTCAGGGATTTCAGTTATTTAAGATTACTTTAATTCTTGTGAATTTTTTGGGAAGAAACAGTCATGTTTTTCTTTTTTCTTATTGATGAAAAAGCTAATACATTGATTATGATACAGTATGACCATTTGTGCAAAAGGACTATAATACAGTAAAATGCAAGAAATCCCCCAAATAATGTGAACTTCTATAGGTAAAATAGAACACCACGTGTTGCTTTGTTGAACAAACAATAAATGGAAGTTACAGTAATGATTTGACAAAATGTATTTACAATATACATTTACAGCTCCAATATGGTATGCAATTTATTTGATATATGTTTTTCTTCAAATATTTGTTGGTAGGATTTGAGTTGTTTGAGTCACTTTGTTGTCAGTGCAAAGTAAAAAAGAAGACAAAAATATTTTAAGAAATAGCACAGGACTATAGTACCATAGACATACTGTACATCATTATAAAAACCTGAAATATTGGAACTATTCCTCTTTTTTGTAGTTGAAAACCAATATGGATGAAGTCCTTGAATATAATCAACATGTATGATTGTGTAATAAATTAAGTTAAATGATGAGTTGCCAAAAAAGTATTTTACAAATTCATGTCCTCCCAATGGGAAATTAATTACAGGCTTCCACATAATCATAGTTAATATTTGTACATACATATGTAATCAAAATATCATAATTTAATAATTTAACAGTAACATTGACCGTGATTCCAACATTCAACCATTTTCAGCAGATGAATTACCTGTTGCAAAAACAAATCTCATGACAGGTCTGATAGAAACAGCTAATTTGTCTTTAAAATGTCAATAATGTCGACAACACAAAACACGCTAGACAAGGGTGGATCATTGTTTGTCTTTGAAATAGAATATGTAACAGTTGCCGTGGAAACACTTTTTTTCGGCAAATATTGATGTAATAACCATCATGTCAAAGTAAACTTGGAGTTACACGATGATGTGTTGTGTTGTACCACCACGCCGTGGCAAAGCATGAAGAGATTGTATCAGGGCAGATGAAGTAACCGACTAAACACAGTTTTGATTTACATTTGGTTAATAAGTTGTCGACTAACGTGAATTCAAATTGAAATCAACAAAACATTTAACCATGTTATAGGATTTAGGTTAAAAGTTGGTTGAAAAAAATTGGAAATTCCCTTAGGTTGATGACTTTAAAAAAAATCCAATCAGTTTTCCAATAACATGTACTTTTTTGGTTGAAATGATGTGGAAACAATGTTGACTCAACCAGTTTTGCCCAGTGGGAAGTTATGATGAACTTCAAATGGTGGTTAAAAGGATAGTTCACCCAAATTACAAAATTACATTGGTCTTTACCCTGTAAGTATTCTATGGACAAGGTTTGACAGCAATTCATGCTTTGGTTTAGTTTCGCTGGCACTGTTGCCACATGCTAACATTTAGCATTTGTTGCACGAATCCCATTCAAGTCATGGGACAGATATTAGCATTTCTCTTGTTCAAATAACAGTCGGTGGATGGAAACTTAACTACAGAAAGACAATATCGTAAATGGTAGGAATAAAATGAATAGAACGCTACAAGTATGGTTTGTCAATGCGTCACCTTGATAACAGCCGATAGTTTGCATATGAATTATATCACTGTCTATTCCAGTTTTAAAAGAGAGTCATTTAAACTTTTTTTGCCTGAGATGTACCAAGGTAGTGGGATGAAATGTCCTTGTTGTGGCATGACACTGTCAAAACTTGGGTTGTGTTCAGAAGGGCACATCGTACCAAAACGTTTTGCAAAACAAACCGGAAACCTATGTTGGACGCTTTCCAAAATGCTTTTTTTCACTACTGAACACGACCATATAGCAGAGGTTAGTGAACCTTAGTCTCAGGACAACCCCACATCACTACCATTACTGCTTCTCAGTAGGACAGAGACAATCCGAGGGAATGCTCGAGTCATTTGGAAAAACCCAGATCCAAACTGAAGCATCATGACTGCTCATAATGACTTATGTATGATGAAGAGAAAAGCCCGAATCCCCAAACAGGACAAGGTGTCATAAAGCTCTCATGTCAAGGCCACAACACCTAACCCACACGGCTGCGACACGCGGGAAGCTTAATGGTTGCCTTCCCGCATTAGCGGGAAAGTCTGTGAGAGGGAGAGGGAGAGAGAGAGAGAGAGTGAGACGAACAGAGGAGAGAAATCAAACGCTTCATTACCAGAGACAGAGGCTTGCTGCTCTCTCCCTCTTTCTCTCTCTCTCTCTGCCCCCCCCCCCCCCCCCATTCTCCTCTACTCCACAACTACCACCGGAAATCCGGCAGATCAGGAATTGCAAATAATATCATGACAATTGTTCACGCTCTTCAAACCAGTGATGTTTTACAGACTCATTTACTATGATACCGTATTACGCATCCAGCTGCGAATCAGGAACTTGTCACATGGCTGGAGGCCAAGCCCCCCCTCACTGAGCCTGTCCAATGACACGGAAAGCAATAGGGGATGCCAGTGCCTGCAGCATGTGCTGCACTGACAAAGCAGCAGGGCACTGTCAAAAACCCTCCCGTACAAACTTTCCAGATCACTTCTGCTTTTAACAGATGAGTAGGCACTGCCCCCCCCCCTCTCTTCTCTTTAAAACAACTTTGTGGATTTTCATTTTCAGAGGCCTATGGTTAACACACAGTGGGTGAATCCCTTTTGGCAAGAAGGGGAATAGTGTAGTGGTGAATCTGGTATGGAGGGACAGATATTGTGTGTGGCAGGGTCAGTGCTTTGGTTAATAAACAACTCAGAGTGGTGCTCCTTTTAAAGAAGAGGGGACAGGTATTGCCTGCTTACCAATTAGAGTTATTGTACATAGGCCAAAGAAATCAGTGTAAACTCAGGGGTACGTGGTTGACGTGGCAACATTACAATTAAGCTGTCCATGTGCATGCAGAACGACTTTGCCTGCTGGTTAGAATCATTCCGAGAGAGATTTCGGATAAAGGTAATATTAGCATGAAAACTCTTGCACTTTCGGTTTCTCTAGACACAAATCAGAAGACACTTCTGTGAAAATGTGAGACAAAAGAAAACATAGCACATTCATCCAGTAATTTTCGGTGACTCTCCAACAATATAAAGGAATTTATTTCACCGGGACTGTGCGCATTATTGTTCTCATCAATACTTAAATGTGCCAGAGCAAATTTCTAATTTCTGTCCTTAGTCTCTCAGTGTTTGAGTTTAGATTGCTTGCGTTTTCCAGATTAAAGCCACTCACGCGATCCCCAGGCCCTGAAATCCTCCTACATTACTGTAATGATGCGACGGGGAGTGACGAGGATGGGAGTGTCAGGAGGCATTAAGCCCTTGCAGCCAAGAACTGGTGGACGTCATGAGACTGAGCACCGACCGAACGCAGGAGTCACTGACCCAGCAATGGAGAGAGACTGACAGAGAGAGAGAGCGAGAGAGGGAGGCAGGACGAGAGAGTTGGTGGGATATGAAAGAGGAAGGAAGAAGAGAGAAAGTCTGTGTGTGTGTGTGAGAGAGAGATGTCAAGAGAACTGAAGGAAAGACATAAAATGGAGAGGGAGAGAGTCGAGAGAGAGCTGCTCTGTGAAATTAACCAAATTACAGGAAATGGTTTTAAAGGCTGGTTTTCCCATTAAGTTCACCCTGATTCTCACTATCTCACTTCATTTAACTGAATTAATGAGCTGGTCCAGGCCGACCTCAGAAAATCACCATCTTCACTTTGTTTAGATGCTGCATTTGTGTTGCTTGAGGGGTTACGAGAAAAACACGATTATGGATGCACACGTCGGCTACCTGGGAATGATGTCAAAGACGTGATTTGCGATAATCCTAGATATGATTGTAGGTTAGTTATATTGTGCTGCCATTTTAACCAAGGACCGTTGAAGGGATGCTCAGTTCTTGGAATGCTGTATATTACTAGTATTACTTTTTACAGTAGGGGCAGTGGGCCGAAGTACTGCAGTTCTTTGTTCTGGTAGTTCATTCATTGATTATTGACACTGATTGGCCAGAGAGTCCACTCATTTGGTATCCCAGGTCTGAAACAGTAGCCCTGACTGACTTACGCTATTCAGGCTACTTACATACAGGCTGTATCACATCCGGCCGTGATTGGGAGTCTCATTAGGGCGGAGCACAATTGGCTAAGCCTGGTCCGGGTTTGGCCGGGGTAGGCCGTCATTGTATATGGCAATTTGTTCTTAACTGACTTACCAAGTTAAATAAAGGTTCAATAACTTTTTTAAATCATTAAAAACATACACAGTAAGGAATATATGCTACTGCTTACCTTAAAATATAGCATAAACAAAGTGCATTTAATTCAATATGAGTACCTATATTATTTTCCCCCTATTTATATCCCAGGTGAGCGTCACTGGCTCAGTTTAAACAACACTGAGGACTATAGGCCTGTAGGGTCTGTTTATGAATGAGAGAGCATGAACTACTACCCTACCATAGTACTCTACTCTAACTGCACTGAGCTGGAACAAATGAGTGGGAGGGTAGCAGCGCGACATGGGACCACAGGACTGAGAGACATCTAGAACATCAGAGAGGAACTATAGCGGTGTACACTCGGTTCACCGCAGGACACATCTACACGTATATTAACACGCATTCACGTCGGGGGAGTTCCTCTCTGAAGAGTGACTAGATGCGACTAAATATATAAATGTTGTGTCCTTACGTTGTGTATGTACATAAGCTTTATTCTTACAATAATTAACTGGATTCATGTAACACTTTGGTTACACTTTGGCTGACCGGTATAATATTGTAATTGTAATATCTTATTATCCCTGTTTCTTAGTAAGTGCTCAAAGTGCTTTCATACTTTTAATGTTTGTAAGCATTCCCCGTTTGTCTGAGATACCAACAGAGTTTATTTTCATGTGTTGTACGTCCCACTGATTTATGAATGAAATTAGTTAATTCATTATTCATATACGGGGTGGAATCATTATCATTTTTTCCATCAGGCTTGTCACTTAAGGGATAAGCATTTGGAAATCCCACTTTCACCCAAGGCACCGCCAGAGCGACTTTGAAAAGTGGTCACAACTAGCTAGTTAGCAAGAACATGCCGATACACTGGAGGTAAGCTCCAAATGCCATACAAGTGACAGGGTGGGGCAGTGACCGGAGCAGGGCATCTTACTGAACCATAGCCTGCCTTAAGCCTCAACTACAAACGCAGAAACAGAGAGGGACACAGACAGGGACACAAGCCCTAGCCCGATGCCCCATTCCCAGCCCTCTAAATCTACATCCAGCCTCAACCCTCGACATGTACTCTTACATTTCCACATGTAGGCTACTCTTAAATCTTCACCCGGCACAGCTAGATCAAATCAAATTTATTTATATAGCCCTTCTTACATCAGCTGATATCTCAAAGTGCTGTACAGAAACCCAGCCTAAAACCTAAGACAGCAAGCTAAGATAAGGATTGGCTTGGTTCCTCTCTAGGTTTCTTCCTATGTTCCTGCTTTCTATGTCGTTTTTTCTAGCCACTGTGCTTCTGCATCTGCATTGCTTGCTCTTTGGGGTTTTAGGCTGAGTTTCTGTAAAGCACAGTGTGAAAAATGTAAAAAGGGCTTCATAAAATAAGCGTGATTGATTAATCGGCGCTACCCCATCTCCAGCGCCGCCCCAGACCTCTGTAACACTCACACACAAAAAAGGCAGCTTTATAACTCAGTGATGTCTAACTTTGAGTTAATGGACAGTAAATAACTTCTCACCACATAATAATGATTTAATCACAGATTTATCCAACACCCCCCCCCCCCCCCCCACCAGTGGGTCAGCCTGTGAAACCAGGGTGTGTTTAGCACCTTTATGATATAAGTACTAACACACCCTGGGCATAAGAAAGTTGTCAGCAGACCATTTTTTTTCCATTTTTGGCACTCCATTGTCTGACACTCCATTGGGCTAGCCCTCACCTCCACACATGTACAGATCTTCAACCAAAACCTGATATTAGATCAATGGAGCCTGAGTGAACAAATAACACGACAATTACATACTTGTTTAATTATTTATTTCATAAACAAAGTTATGCAACACCCAATGCCCCTGTGTGAAAAAGTAATTGCCCCCTTACAATCAATAACTGGTTGTACCACCTTTAGCTGCAATGACTCCCGATCAACAACTACAGAAAGCGTTTGATCAGTCTCTCACGTCGCTGTGTAAAATTTTTGGCCCACTCTTCAATGCAGAACTGCTTTAACTCAGCAACATTTGTGGGTTTTCAAGCATGAACTGCTCGTTTCAAGTCCTTGCCACAACACCTCAAATTCAGTCTGGACTTTGACGAGGCCATTCCATTGTCTCTTTTTAGCCATTTTCATGTAGACTCAATTGTGTGTTTTGAATCATTGTCTTGCTGCTTCATCTAGCTGCGCTTCAGCTTCATCTCACAGACAGACGGCCTGACATTCTCCTGTAGAATATTCAGAAACAGAGCAGAATTCATGGTTCCTTCTACTAAGGCAAGTCGTCCAGGTCTTGAGGCAGCAAAGCATCCCCAAACCATCACACACCATGATTGAGCATTGGTATAACATTCTTACTGTGGAATGCAGTGTTTGGTTTTGGGCAGGCATAATAGGACCCATGTCATACAAAAAGTTATACATCTGTCCATAGATCATTCTTCCAAAAGTCTTGATGATCATCCAGGTCAGTGGCGGTCGGTGCCATTTAAGATGAGGGAGGACACCATTTGTTTTTCTCATGAGCATGACCTTATTTCTATTACAGCATATTGGATGATTGTCAATTATATTCCATTCACCCAGTTCAATGTAACAGCGATAGGTTTAGGCTACTACATGATACTTACATTTTCCCTATTCCGATCATGAGGTTGCTACAACCTAACCTATGGATGAAAGCACACAGGAAGAGAGAAACATTTGAGGTGACACATGGACAGACAGTGACACATTCAGTACCGCCTTGCACATTCTTGCCTGCATCTAGCTGTTTAAGGGTAATCATTAGTCCTACAGTTGTGAACGAGAGTTTCTATTGGACAAATTCAGGTATGTTAATCCGAGTTTTGTTCCGTTTGCTTCCCTTTAAGAAAAGTTTTTCAACCGAATCAGCAGAATGAATACACCCCTGATCATGCGTAAACACGTTAACACAGTTCACTTTCATAGCAGCCACATTGTATTCCTTCTATGCGCTCTCCTCTTCTCAACTTTCCCTTCACTTGTGGACTTCAATGCACAATACATCAGCTGTATGTGACCAGGTGAAAAAACCTTTCCAAACCAAACCACATCATAACCACTACACACAGCCTCAGTGAAAGGAACATGACAGCCCGCTTGGGGTTTGCCAAAAGGCACTTAAAGACTCTCAGACCATAGTCAGGATCGAGGCAAAGATGAAAGGAGCAAAGTACAGTGAGATCCTTGATGAAAACCTGCTCCACAGTGCTCAGGACCTCAGACTGGGGCGAAGGTTCACCTTCCAACAGGACAACAACCCTAAGCACACAGCCTAGACAATGCAGTAGCTTCGGGACAAGTCTCTGAATGTCCTTGAGTGGCCCAGCCAGAGCCCAGACTTGAACCCGATAAACATCTCTGGAAAGACCTGAAATTAGCTGTGCACCAACGCTCCCCATCCAACCTGACAGAGCTTGAGAGGATCTGCAGAGAAGAATGGGAGAAACTCTCCAAATACAGGTGTATCAAGCTTGTTGCATCATACCCAAGAAGACTCGAGGCTGTAGACACTGCCAAAGGTGCTTCAAAAAAGTACTGAGTAAATGGTCTGAATACTTATGCAAATGTGATATTTCTTTCTTTTTTTTGCAAACATTTCTCAAAAGCTGTTTTTCCTTTGTCATTATGGGGTTTTGTGTGTAAAGTGACGAGGGAATAAAAAAATTGAATCAATTTTAGAATAAGACTGTAATGTAACAAACTTTCCAAAGGCAGTGTATGCGTATTCTGGACACACAAATGGACACACAGACGCATGTAGACACACACACACACACACACACACACACACACACACACACTCATCATCATCACACACAGATAACATAATGTCAAGTTTTACAATGTTTACTGATTTGCTCTAATACTACTTTCACCACTTGACATCATCCACTGTTACAGAGAGGATGTCAAGCCAGTTGATTGTCAGGCGCTGTCAGAGGTGCGTGATCCGAACCTCTCATAGAAAGACACCGTAACGACCCCTCCCTCTTTCCCCCTTCCCTTACATCTCACCGTAAATAGATCAAAGCACATCTGTTTTGCCAACCAACAGCCACACATTTATAATTGTGACCTGGCCTGAATGGCTCAGAGCGAAGCGACCCGTTGGATGCTAAACGGGTTGGACACGGGAGATGCTGAAGTATATGAGCAGAGGAGTGCTTACAGTTAGTCGTCGGCAGACAGGGGGATTCTCTGGAGCCACACTGGGCCCTGTTGTCTAGTCTCGGGGCAGACTGATATAGATACCACGATTCCGGCCTGGGGAGGGGGACACAGAGGGACCAGGGCTGAGCAGACATACAGCTGGGGCTAGGCTGGGGCTGTGTGGGGATGGGTTGGGATATATAGCTGGGGTATGGGGCTGGTCTCCTAGGCTTGGGACTGGAGTTGAGAGAAAAGGCTGGAGCCTTATAGCTTTAAAAGCAGCTTAAAGGGCTGGGTAATAGGGGCTGAGGCTGGGGCTGGATCTGGGCTTTGGGTTAATGGCTTATCCCATTGCCAAGCTGGTGCTGGGGTACAGGCCAATACTGGGGCTATGACCTGGTCTGGTCCAGACTGAGGGTGAGTAGAGTAGGTGCCAGAGTGACCAGAGAAGCCTCAAGTTGTCCAGTTGTCACACCGTGACGCTGATTCAGTCTAATGAGCAGGTCCCTGTCACCCCACATTTGGCCCGTGTACACTTGTAGGATCTGGCAGCCGATAACCTGCTAGATTTCCACTCCCCAACCTCACCCCCACCCCACTTGCCAGACACTATAACTCCACGAGCATTGGGCTTGTCACCAGATCAGCACTATACCGCTCAACAAGCACTGAGGTCCTGGGGATAATACCCACTATCGTCCTGACAAACAAACAAATAAATAAACTAGGAAATGCTTCATCCCACAACGCCTGGTCATCCACTTGTCATTAAAAAGTGTGATTAGCTGGTGGCACAGCGGTCTAAGGCACTGCATCGCAGTACTAGAAGTGTCCCTACATACCCGGGTTCGATCCCAGGCTGTCGTAGCCGGCCGCATGAGGCAGTGCACAATTGGCGGGCCGGGATGTCCTTGTCCCATTGTGCTCTAGCGACTCCTTGTGGCGGGCTGGGCGCATGCACGCTGACTTTGGTCGCCAGTTGTACGGCGTTTCCCTCC